>NW_027183553.1:131685-224999 GCF_041296385.1 Aphelocoma coerulescens
CCCCAAAAATCCCGCAAAATCCACATCAAATGCTCCCAAACTCCACCTCAAAACCCCCCAAAATCCACCCAGAATCCCCCCAAATCCCCCCAAAATCCCCCAAACCCCTCCAAAAGCCCCCCAAATTCCCCCAAAAAACCCCCCCGAAATCCCCCCAAAATCCCCCCAAACCTCCCAAAAACCCCCCAAAATCCCCCAAACCCCTCCAAAATCCCCCCAAAATTCCCCCCAAATCCACCCAAACCCCTCCAAAATGCCCCCAAATTCCCCCCAAAATGCCCCCAAATCCCCTCAAAATCCCCCCAAGCCCCCCCAAAATTGCCCCAAATCCCATAAAAATCCCCCCAAATCCCCCCAAATCCCCCCAAATTCCCCCCAAATCCCTCCCCAAACCCCCCCGACCCCCCCCGGTACCGTGGCCGTGAGCGCCGTGTCCGAGTCGGGGCTCAGCGCTGCCCGGAGCCCCCGGCCACGTCCAGGGGGTCCCCGCGCCCCCCGAGGGTCACCCGGAGCCCCAGGGGGGGTCAGCGTGTCCCGGGGGCACTCCTGGGACCCCCCCCAAAACGGAACGGCGTGAAAAACCCGGATTCACCCCAAATTGAGACCCCTGGGACCCCTCCCCCCAAAACGGAACGGCGTGAAAAACCCGGATTCACCCCAAATTCAGAGCCCCAAAACCTGGGACCCCTCCCCAAAATGGAATGGAGTGAAAAACCCGGATTTACCCCAAATTGAGACCCCCGGGACCCCCCCCAAAACCTGGGACCCCTCCCCCAAATTGAGACCCCTGTGAATCCTCCCCAGCCCGGGACCCCTCCCCAATTCCCCCCAGGACCCCCAACCCCCCCCCCAAGACCCCTCCCCAAACCCCCCCCAGGCCCCCAAATCCCCCCCCAGGACCCCTCCCCAAATCCCTCAGGACCCCCAAACCCCTCCCAGAACCCCCAAAACCCCCCTCAAGACCCCTCCCCAAACCCTCCAGGACCCCCAAACCCCCCCCAAGACCCCTCCCCAAACCCCCCAGGACCCCCAAATTCCCCCCCGGGACCCCCAAATCTCCCCCAGGACCCCTCCCCAAACCCCCCCAGGACCCCCAAAACCCCCCCAAGACCCCTCCCCAAACCCCCCAGAACCCCCCAAACGCCCCCAGGACCCCTCCCCAGACCCCCCAGGACCCCCAAACCCCCCCAGGACCCCCCAAATCCCCCCCAGGACCCCTCCCCAAATCCCCCCAGGACCCCCAAACCCCCCCAGGACCCCAACCCAGGACCCCCAAGACCCCTCCCCAAATCCCCCAGGACCCCCAAATCCCCCCCAGGACCCCCAAATCCCCCCCAAAGCCCCCCGAGAACCCCCCAAATCCCCCCCAAGACCCCTCCCCAAACCCCTCAGAACCCCCCAAACGCCCCCAGGACCCCTCCCCAGACCCCCCAGGACCCCCAAACCCCCCCAGGACCCCTCCCCAAACCCCCCAGGACCCCCCAAATCCCCCCCAGGACCCCTCCCCAAATCCCCCAGGACCCCCAAATCCCCCCAGGACCCCCAAATCCCCCCCAAGACCCCTCCCCAAACCCTCCACGACCCCAAATTCCCCCCGGGACCCCTCCCCAAATGCCCCAGGACCCCCAAACCCCCCCAGAACCCCCAACCTCCCCCAGGACCCCTCCCCAAACTCCCCAGGACCCCCAAATTCCCCCAGGACCCCCAAAACCCCCAGGACCTCCAAATCCCCCCCAGGACCCCAAACCCCCCCAGGACCCCAACCCAGGACCCCCAAGACCCCTCCCCAAATCCCCCAGGACCCCCAAATCCCCCCCAGGACCCCTCCCCAAAACCCCCAGGACCCCCAAATCCCCCCCAAAGCCCCCCGAGAACCCCCCAAACGCCCCCCAAGACCCCTCCCCAAACCCCCCAGAACCCCCCAAACGCCCCCCAAGGCCCCTCCCCAGACCCCCCAGGACCCCCAAACCCCCCCAGGACCCCCAAACGCCCCCCAGGACCCCTCCCCAAACCCCCCAGGACCCCCAAATTCCCCCCAGGACCCCTCCCTAAATCCCCCAGGACCCCCAAACGCCCCCCAAGACCCCTCCCCAAATCCCCCAGGACCCCCAAATCCCCCTCAGGACCCCCAAATCCCCCCCAAAGCCCCCCGAGAACCCCCCAAACGCCCCCCAAGACCCCTCCCCAAACCCCCCAGGACCCCCAAACCCCCCCAACGACCCCTCCCCAGCCCCCCCCCGCGCCCCCCGCCCACCTTGAAGTCGATGCCGAGGCTGCGGCAGCTCCGCCCCACCCCCACCCGCACGGTCCCGTTCCGGGCGGCGCCGCCGGAGCCGAAAACGCCGCGGGGCCGGAGCCGGCCCGGGTCCAGCTCGGCTCGGAACCAGAGCGAGGCCGAGATTTGGGAGCCTGAGGGGATTTGGGGGGATTTGGGGGGATTTGAGGGGGATTTGAGGGGGATTTGAGGGATTTTGGGGGGATTTGGGGGGATTTTTAGGCATTTTGGGGGGGATTTTGGGGGGATTCTGGGGGGATTCTGGGGTCCAGCTCGGCTCGGAACCAGAGCGAGGCCGAGATTTGGGAGCCTGAGGGGATTTGGGGGGGATTTTGGGGGGATTTGAGGGGGATTTTGGGGGGATTTGAGGGATTTTGGGGGGATTTGGGGGGATTTTTAGGCATTTTGGGGGGGATTTTGGGGGGGATTCTGGGGTCCAGCTCGGCTCGGAACCAGAGCGACGCCGAGATTTGGGAGCCTGAGGGGATTTGGGGGGGATTTGGGGGATTTGAGGGGGATTTTGGGGGGATTTGAGGGATTTTGGGGGGATTTGGGGGGATTTTTAGGCATTTTGGGGGGGATTTTGGGGGGGGATTCTGGGGTCCAGCTCGGCTCGGAACCAGAGCGACGCCGAGATTTGGGAGCCTGAGGGGATTTGGGGGGGATTTGGGGGATTTTGGGGGATTTTGGGGGGGATTTGGGGGGAATTTTGGGGGGTCCAGCTCGGCTCGGAACCAGAGCGACGCCGAGATTTGGGAGCCTGAGGGGATTTGGGGGGGATTTGGGGGGATGCGGGGGGATTTTGGGGGAATTGAGGGGGATTTGAGGGGGATTTGAGGGGGATTTGGGGGGATTTTGGGGGATTTTGGGGGGAATTTTGGGGGGTCCAGCTCGGCTCGGAACCAGAGCGAGGCCGAGATTTGGGAGCCTGAGGGGATTTGGGGGGATTTGGGGGGATTTTGGGGGATTTGAGGGGGATTTGAGGGGGATTTGGGGGGATTTTGGGGGATTTTGGGGGGAATTTTGGGGGGTCCAGCTCGGCTCGGAGCCAGAGCGACGCCGAGATTTGGGAGCCTGAGGGGATTTGGGGGGGATTTGGGGGGATTTGGGGGGATTTGGGGGGGATTTGGGGGGATTTTGGGGGATTTTGGGGGGATTCTGGGGGGATTCTGGGGTCCAGCTCGGCTCGGAACCAGAGCGACACCGAGATTTGGGAGCCTGAGGGGATTTTGGGGGATTTTGGGGGATTTTGGGGAGATTTTGGGGGATTTTGGGGGGATTTGGGTGGATTTCAGGGGGTTTTGGGTGCATTTTGGGGAGGGATTTCGGGGCCCAGGTGGGATTTGGGGTCATTTGGGGTGGATTTTGGGTGAATTTTGTGGGGTTTTGGGTGGATTTCGGGGCCCAGGTGGGACTTGGGGTGATTTTGGGTGGATTTTGCGGGGTTTTGGGTGGGTTTCGGGAACCGGCCGTGGCTTTCGAGGTGGAATTTGGGCTCGGGGTGGGATTTTCGGGGCTCCCCGGGTGGATTTCGGGGGTTCCGGGGGCTCTCACCGAAGCTGTCCGGGGTTTTTTTGGCCCCCACGAAGCAGATCCGGGCCGTGGCCAGTGGCCCCCGCAGCTCCTCGCCCTCGGGGCACTCGAAGGCGCTGGCCGGGACCACCCGGGGCTCGAAGGTCACGGCCACGGTCACCTTCAGCAGCGGCTGCGACCTGGGGGGGTTTGGGGTCACCTGAGGGGGTTTTGGGGTGACCCGAGGGGGGTTTGGGGTCACCTGAGGGGGATTTGGGGGGGTTTGGGGTCACCTGAGGGGGATTTGGGGTCACCTGAGGGGGATTTAGGGGGGTTTGGGGTCACCTGAGGGGGGTTTGGGGTCACCTGAGGGGGATTTAGGGGGGTTTGGGGTCACCTGAGAGGGGTTTGGGGCGACCTCAGAGGGGTTTGGGGTCACCTGAGGGGGGTTTGGGGTGACCCGAGGGGGATTTGGGGTCACCTGAGGGGGATTTGGGGGGGTTTGGGGTCACCTGAGGGGGGGTTGGGGTCACCTGAGAAGGGTTTGGGGTGACCGGAGGGGGGTTTGGGGTCACCTGAGGGGGTTTGGGGTGACCTGAGGGGGGGTTGGGGTCACCTGAGGGGGATTTGGGGGGGTTTGGGGTCACCTGAGGGGGTTTGGGGTCACCTTAGGGGGGTTTGGGGTCACCTGAGGGGGATTTGGGGGGGTTTGGGGTCACCTGAGGGGGATTTAGGGGGGGTTTGGGGTCACCTAAGGGGGGTTTGGGGTCACCTGAGGGGGATTTAGGGGGGTTTGGGGTCACCTGAGGGGGGTTTGGGGGGGTTTGGGGTCACCTGAGGGGGATTTGGGGGGGTTTGGGGTTACCTGAGGGGGATTTAGGGGGGTTTGGGGTGACCCGAGCGGGGTTTGGGGTCACCTGAGGGGGATTTGGGGTCACTCGAGGGGGGTTTGGGGTCACCTGAGGGGGATTTGGGGTCACCTGAGGGGGATTTAGGGGGGTTTGGGGTCACCTGAGAGGGGTTTGGGGCGACCTCAGAGGGGTTTGGGGTGTCCTGAGGGGGGTTTGGGGTCACCTGAGGGGGATTTGGGGGGGGTTTGGGGTCACCTGAGGGGGATTTGGGGGGGTTTGGGGTCACTCGAGGGGGGTTTGGGGTCACCTGAGGGGGATTTGGGGTCACCTGAGGGGGATTTGGGGGGGTTTTGGGGTCACCTGGAGGGTTTGGGGTGGGTTTGGGTGGTCTGGGGGTGGTTTTGGGGTGTTTTTTGGGGGTTTGGGGTGGTTTGGGGGTGGTTTGGGGTGGTTTTGGGGTTGTTTTTGGGGGTTCCAGGGTGGTTTGGGGGTGTTTTTTGGTGGTTCCAGGGTGGTTTTGGGGTGGTTTTTGGTGGTTCCGGGATGGTTTGGGGTGTTTTTTGGGGGTGCTGGTGTGGTTTGGGGTTCCGGGGTGGTTTTGGGGTGGTTTTTGGGATGTTTCTGGGGGGTTCCGGGGTCACCTGGGCTCACCTGAGCAGCAGCACCTGGCCCTGCGCCCCCACGGCCACGTCCGGCAGCCGATCCCCGCTCAGGTCCCGGCCCCCGCTCAGCGCTTGGCCAAAGAAACGCGGCCGGGACGGGAACGCCGAGCCCGGGATGCGCTGGGGACAGACGGACAGACGGACAGACGGACAGAGGGACAGAGGGACAGAGAGGGGACAGAGGGACAGAGGGACAGAGGGACAGAGGGACAGACGGACAGACGGACAGACGGACAGAGGGACAGAGAGGGGACAGAGGGACAGACGGACAGAGAGGGGACAGACGGACAGAGGGACAGAGGGACAGACGGACAGACGGACAGAGGGACAGAGGGACAGAGGGACAGACGGACAGACGGACAGAGGGGACAGAGGGACAGGGGAGGGACAGAGGGACAGACGGACAGAGGGACAGAGGGACAGAGGGACAGACGGACAGACGGACAGAGGGGACAGAGGGACAGGGGAGGGACAGAGGGACAGACGGACAGAGGGACAGACGGACAGACGGACAGAGGGACAGAGGGGACAGAGGGACAGAGGGACAGGTGAGGGACAGGTGAGGCCCATGCCCACGTGAGCCCCGTGCCCAGGTGAGGGACAGGTGAGCCCCGTGCCCAGCTGAGCCCCATGCCCAGGTGAGGCTGTGCCCAGCTGAGCCCCGTGCCCAGGTGAGCCCCGTGCCCAGGTGAGCCCCGTGCCCAGGTGAGGCTGTGCCCAGCTGAGCCCCGTGCCCAGCTGAGCCCCGTGCCCAGGTGAGCCCCGTGCCCAGGTGAGCCCCATGCCCAGGTGAGCCCCATGCCCAGGTGAGGCTGTGCCCAGGTGAGCCCCGTGCCCAGCTGAGCCCCGTGCCCAGGTGAGCCCCATGCCCAGGTGAGGCTGTGCCCAGGTGAGCCCCGTGCCCAGGTGAGCCCCGTGCCCAGGTGAGGCCTCACCTGCCCGTCGCGGGCGCTGATGCCCCCGCGGGTGCCCCGGAACAGGTACACGGCCCCTCGGCCCTCGTCCTCCAGGGGCGCCCCCACGGCCACCTCGGGCCACCCGTCCCCGTCCAGGTCGCCCAGGTGTGCCAGGCTGGCCCCGAAGCGCCCCAGGGGGTGCCCGGGGTGGCCCCGCAGCGTCTGGCGGCACCGCAGGTGACGGCTCTGGGACAGGGGAGACGGCTGAGCTCACACAAGTGTGCCCAGGTGTGCCCAGGTGTGCTCAGGTGTGCTCAGGTGAGTGCCCAGGTGAGTGCCCAGGTGTGCCCAGGTGTGCCCAGGTGTGCCCCAGCTGTGCCCAGGTGTGCTCAGGTGAGTGCCCAGGTGTGCTCAGGTGTGCCCAGGTGTGCCCAGGTGTGCCCAGGTGAGTGCCCAGGTGTGCCCAGGTGTGCCCAGGTGTGCTCAGGTGAGTGCCCAGGTGTGCCCCAGCTGTGCCCAGGTGTGCCCAGGTGTGCCCAGGTGAGTGCCCAGGTGTGCCCAGGTGTGCCCAGGTGTGCCCAGGTGAGTGCCCAGGTGTGCCCAGCTGTGCCCAGCTGTGCCCAGCTGTGCCCCAGCTGTGCCTAGGTGTGCCCAGGTGTGCTCAGGTGAGTGCCCAGCTGTGCCCCAGCTGTGCCTAGGTGTGCCCAGGTGTGCTCAGGTGAGTGCCCAGGTGTGCCCAGGTGAGTGCCCAGGTGAGTGCCCAGGTGTGCCCAGGTGTGCCAAGGTGCGACCAGGTGAGTGCCCAGGTGCCCCCAGGTGTGCCCAGGTGTGCCCAGGTGCCCCCAGGTGTGCCCAGGTGTGCTCAGGTGTGCCCAGGTGAGTGACCAGGTGCCCCCAGGTGTGCCCAGGTGTGCTCAGGTGTGCCCAGGTGAGTGACCAGGTGCCCCCAGGTGTGCCCAGGTGAGTGCCCAGGTGTGCCCAGCTGTGCCCAGCTGTGCCCAGGTGAGTGCCCAGGTGCCCCCAGGTGCCCCCAGGTGTGCCCAGGTGCCCCCAGGTGTGCCCAGCCGTGCCTCACCTTCCCGCTGACCTCGCAGACGTCCACGCGGCCGCCGCCGCCCCCCCCGTAGAACTGGGGGGCCCCCACGAGCAGCGCCGGGGCCGCGCCGGGGCGGGGCTGCAGCGGGAGCAGCGCGGCCCCGAAATAGGAACCCACCTGGGGGGGGAGGGGACAGGTGAGACCCCCGGGGGGGAGGGGACAGGTGAGACACCCCCGGGGGGGGAGGGGACAGGTGAGACCCCGGGGGGGGAGGGGACAGGTGAGACCCCCCAGGACCCCCCCAGGTGCCCCCAGGACCCCCCAGGACCCCCCAGGTGTCTCCCAGAATCCCCCCCAGGACCCCCCCAGGACCCCCAGAACCCCCCAGGACCCCCCAGGACCCCCCAGGACCCCCCAGGTGTCTCCCAGAATCCCCCCCAGGACCCCCAGAATCCCCCCAGGTGCCCCCCAGGACCCCCCAGGACTCCCCAGGTACCCCCAGAATCCCCCCAGGACCCCCCAGAATCCCCCCAGGACCCCCCAGGATCCCCCAGGACTCCCCAGGTACCCCCAGAATCCCCCCAGGACCCCCCCAGGTACCCCCAGGACCCCTCAGGACCCCCCCAGGTGCCCCCCAGGTACCCCCAGAACCCCCCAGGACTCCCCAGGTGCCCCCCAGGTGCCCCCCAGGTGCCCCCTGGACCCCCCAGAATCCCCCCAGAACCCCCCCAGGTGCCCCCAGAACCCCCCCAGGTGCCCCCCAGGTGCCCCCCGCGCTCACCTGGGGCCCGGTGGCCTCTGCCAGGAGCTTCCAGGTGGTCCCGGGGGCGAAGACGAGGACGCGGCCGAGGTGGCGGAAGCGGGGGGCACCCAGGGCCAGGCCCCGCGAGCCCCCGAGGGCCAGCGAGGCAACCGAGTAGCCTGGGGGGGATTTGGGGGAGGGTTTGGGGGGGTCCGGGTGGGATTTTGGGGGGTTTTGAGGGGTTTGAGGGGGATTTTGGGGGGAATTTTAGGGGGTTTTGGGGTCCAGGTGGGATTTTGGGGGGTTTGAGGTGTATTTTTGGGGGGTTCGGGTGGGATTTTGGGGGGTTTTGGGGGGGTTTTGGGGGGTTTGAGGTGGATTTTGGGGTCCGGGTGGGATTTTGGGGGATTTTGGGGTGGATTTGGGGGGTTTGAGGTGGATTTTGGGGGGTTTGAGGTGGATTTTTGGGGGGTTCGGGTGGGATTTTGGAGGGTTTTGGGGGAGTTTGGGGGGGTTTGAGGTGGATTTTGGGGGGGTTTGAGGTGGATTTTGGGGGGTCCGGGTGGGATTTTGGGGGGTCTGGGTGGGATTTTGGGGGGATTTGGGGTGGATTTGGGGGGTTTGAGGGGGATTTTGGGGGGTTTGAGGTGGATTTTTGGGGGGTTCGGGTGGGATTTTGGGGGGTTTTGGGGGAGTTTTGGGGGGTTTGAGGGGGATTTGGGGGGGGATTTGGGGGGTTTTTGGAGTCCGGGTGGGATTTTGGGGGGTTTGAGGTGGATTTTGGGGGGTTTGAGGTGGATTTTTGGGGAGTTTGAGGTGGATTTTTGGGGGGTCCGGGTGGGATTTTGGGGGGATTTGGGGGGTTTGAGGGGGATTTTGGGGGGGATTTTAGGGGGTTTTGGGGTCCAGGTGGGATTTTGGGGGGTTTGAGGTGAATTTTGGGGGGTTTGAGGGGGATTTGGGGGTTTTGAGGTGGATTTTTGGGGGGTCCGGGTGAGATTTTGGGGGGTTTGAGGTGGATTTTTGGGGGGTCCGGGTGAGATTTTGGGGGGATTTGGGGGGTTTTGGGGTCCAGGTGGGATTTTGGGGGGTTTGAGGTGAATTTTGGGGGCTTTAGAGGTGGATTTTTGGGGGGTTTTGATGTGAATTTCGATGTGAATTTCGGGGGGTTTTGAAGTGGATTTTTGGGGGGTTTCGATGTGAATTTTGGGGGTTTTGAGGTGAATTTCGGGGGGTTTTGAGGTGGATTTTTGGGGGGTTTCAATGTGAATTTTGATGTGAATTTCGGGGGGTTTTGAAGTGGATTTTTGATGTGAATTTCGGGGGGTTTTGAAGTGGGTTTTTGGGGGGTTTTGAGGTGGATTTTTGGGGGGTTTCGATGTGAATTTCGATGTGAATTTCGGGGGGTTTTGAAGTGGATTTTTGAGGGGTTTCGATGTGAATTTTGGGGGGTTTTGAAGTGGATTTTCGATGTGGATTCCGGGGGCTTTTGCGCTGAATTTGGGGGCGTCCGTGCGGGATTCTTTCCCCGCCGGGGGTGAGGGGAGGGGACGCGCGAGACCCCTCGGGGACCCCCCCCCCGGGACCCCCGAAAGCCGCGGGGGCGGCCGCGGAGCCCCCCGGCCGTGGCCCCGTACCCAGGTAGGCGTCGTCCATGTCCCTGAGGTCGCCCAGGTCGCCCAGGTTGCCCAAGTCCCGGGAGACGTTGACGAAGGTGGGCGCCCCTCCCCCGCCGTAGACGAAGACCCCCCCGGACCAGTCGTAGGCGCCCACAGCTCCCAGTACGGGACCCTCCTGCACCAGTGAGGGACGGGGGATGGGGGATGGGGACGGCGGGGAGGGGGGGACACAGCGGTCAGGGGCCGTCCTGGGGACACCGGGACCCTCATGGGGACATCCCTGGGGACATTGGGACCCTCATGGGGACATTGGGACCATCCTGGGGACACCGGGACCCTCATGGGGACACCAGGAACTTCATGGGGACACCCCTGGGGACACCGGGACCCTCATGGGGACATCGGGACTGTCCTGGGGACACCAGGACCCTCATGGGGACATTGGGACCATCCTGGGGACATTGGGACCTTCATGGGGACACCGGGACCGTCCTGGGGACATCGGGACTGTCCTGGGGACATTGGGACCTTCATGGGGACACCGGGAACTTCATGGGGACACCCCTGGGGACACCGGGACCCTCATGGGGACATCGGGACTGTCCTGGGGACACCAGGACCTTCATGGGGACACCCTTGGGGACATCGGGACCTCATGGGGACACCGGGACCCTCATGGGAACACCCCTGGGGACACCAGGACCCTCATGGGGACATTGGGACCTTCATGGGGACATTGGGACCTCATGGGGATGTCCCTGGGGACATTGAGACCCTCCTGGGGACACCAGGACCTTCACGGGGACATCGGGAGCTTCATGGGGACATCGGGACCTCAATGGGGACACCAGGACCTTCAGGGGGACATCGGGACCTTCCTGGGGACACCGGGACCTCCTGGGGATGTCCCTGGGGACATCGGGACCCTCCTGGGGACATTGGGACCATCCTGGGGACACCGGGACCTTCACGGGGACATTGGGACTGTCCTGGGGACGTCCCTGGGGACACCAGGACCTCATGGGGGACATCGGGACCTTCATGGGGACATTGGGACCGTCCTGGGGACATTGGGACCTTTATGGGGACACCCCTGGGGACACCAGGACCCTCCTGGGGATGTCCCTGGGGACATCGGGACCCTCGTGGGGACATTGGGACCCTCATGGTGAGACCGGGACCTTCCTGGGGACACCCCTGGGGACATCGGGACCTTCATGGGGACACCGGGACCCTCCTGGGGACATCGGGACCCTCCTGGGGACACTGGGACCTTCATGGGGACACACCTGGGGACACCAGGACCTCCTGGGGACACCCCTGGGGACACTGGGACTCTCCTGGGGACACCGGGACCTCATGGGGACATCGGGACCTTCATGGGGACACCCCTGGGGACATCGGGACCCTCCTGGGGACACCGGGATCTCCTGGGGACACCCCTGGGGACACCAGGACCCTTCTGAGGACACCGGGACCCTCCCGGGAACATTGGGACCCTCCTGGGGACATCGGGACCTTCATGGGGACCCTCCCGGGCCCCCCAAGGCCAGCAGGGGACACCTACGGGCGTCACCAGGGCGCTGAAGCCCTCCTGGGCCATCTCCAGCTGGAAGGAGCTGCTGTGGGCGCTCTGGGTGCCTGCGGGAGGGGCCAGCGGCCTGGTCACCTCCTGGCCACCTCCTGGCCACCTCCTGGCCACCTCCTGGTCACCTCCTGGTCACCAGGAGGTCCAGCCCCACCGCCGGTACCCTCGATGGCGAAGATCTTCTCCTGCAGCTGGTTCTGGATGTCCCCCAGCGCGCCGAAGTTGTCCACGCGGAACACGTGGTCGTGGGCGGGGCTGGAGGCGATCTCGTGGAGCTCGGCCTGGGCGTTGGGCTTCAGGAAGGCGCTGCCCACCTGCGGGGGATGGACGGGATGGGATGGACAGGGGGATGGACAGAGGGATGGACAGGTGGGATGGATGGATGGACGGACAGGTGGACACATGGACGGGTGGGATGGATGGATGGATGGATGGATGGAGGGATGGATGGATGGATGGATGGATGGATGGATGGATGGATGGATGGATGGATGGATGGATGGAGGGGTGGATGGAGGGATGGATGGATGATGGATGGATGGACGGATGGACAGGTGGACAGAGGGGATGGATGGATGGATGATGGATGATGGATGGATGGACGGACGGACGGACGGGATGGACACATGGACTGGTGGGATGGATGGATGGATGGATGATGGATGGATGGACAGGTGGATGGGTGGGATGGACAGGGGGATGGACGGGAGATGGACAGGGGGATGGACAGGGGATGGATGGATGGATGGACAGGTGGACACATGGATGGGTGGGATGGATGGATGACTGGACAGGTGGACAGAGGGGATGGATGGATGGACAGGTGGATGGATGATGGATGGATGATGGATGGAGGGATGGATGGATGGAGGGATGGATGATGGATGGATGGAGGGATGGATGGACGGACGGACGGGTGGGATGGATGGATGGATGGATGGATGGATGGATGGATGGATGGATGGACGGACAGGTGGTCAGGTGGGATGGATGATGGATGATGGATGGATGGAGGGATGGATGATGGATGGATGGATGGATGGATGGACCGACGGACAGGTGGTCAGGTGGGATGGATGATGGATGATGGATGGATGGATGGATGGATGGACGGACAGGTGGGATGGACATATGGACAGATGGACGGGTGGGACGGACGGATGGATGGACAGACAGGTAGACAGATGGACAGGTGGGATGGACATATGGACAGATGGATAGGTGGGATGGACAGCTGGACAGACAGGTGGACGGATGGACAGATGGACAGGTGGGACGGACGGACAGACAGACAGGTGGACGGATGGACAGGTGGGATGGACGGATGGACAGACAGAGCCGTCGACCGGACAGAGCCGCCGCGGGCCGGCGCCTCACCCCGATGGCGTAGCGAGTGACCGCCATGCTCTCGGCCAGCGGGATGACGTCCGAGTAGCTCAGGTTGTCCCCGTACTTCTCCCCGTCCGTGACCACGATCAGGATCCGCCGGGCGCCGGCCCGCGCGCCCCGGTCGGGGAGGAACATCCGCTGCCTGCCGGGCGAGCGAGCGGTCAGCGGGGCCGGGCCGGGCCGGGCCGGGGCCGGGAGGGGCCGCGGGGCACTCACAGGACGTGCAGGATGGCCGTGGCCGTGTGGGTGGGGCCGCGGAGCTGCTGGACGCTCCTCAGCAGCAGCGCCGGGTCCGGATGGTCCCGGAAGGTGCTGAAGTCGAAGTGGTCGTGCAGGCGGCTGGAGAACTGGGTGAGGGAGAACTGGCCGGGGGGACAGCGGCGTGACCGGCGGTGAGCGGGGCTGACCGGCCAAAGGCCACCCTGGAGCCCTCGAGATGATCAAGGGGCATCGGGTGGTCAAAGCTGAGCATCAACGGAGCTCTGAGTGACCCAAGATGACCAATGGCCATGGAGGGGTCACCACTCAATGTCAACAGAGCTCTGAATGACCCAGGATGACCAATGGCCATGGAGGGGTCACCACCCGATGTCACTGGAGCTCTGAATGACCCAGGATGACCAACGGCCATGGAGGGGTCACCAATTGATGCCAACGGAGCTGAGTGACCCAGGATGACCAATGGCCATGGAGGGGTCACCACTCGACGTCAACGGAGCTGAATGACCCAAGATGACCAAACCAATTGATGTCAATGGAGCTCTGAATGACCCAAGATGACCAATGGGCATCGGGTGGTCAAAGCTGAGCATCAACGGAGCTCTGAGTGACCCAAGATGACCAAAGGCCATGGAGGGGTCACCAATTGATGTCAACGGAGCTCTGAATGACCCAGGATGACCAAAGGCCATGGAGGGGTCACCAATTGATGCCAATGGAGCTCTGAATGACCCAGGATGACCAATGGCCATGGAGGGGTCACCACTCAACATCAACGGAGCTCTGTGTGACCCAAAATGACCAACGGCCATGGAGGGGTCACCACTCAACGTCAATGGAGGTGAATGACCCAAGATGACCAATGGCCATGGAGGGGTCACCAATTGATGCCAATGGAGCTTTGAATGACCCAAGATGACCAATGGCCATGGTGGGGTCACCACTCAACATCAACAGAGCTGAATGACCCAAGATGACCAATGGGCACGGAGGGGTCACCACTCAACGTCAATGGAGCTGAATGACCCAGGATGACCGACAGCCACCAGGCTGGACGTTACCTGGACGTCGGCGCCCTGGAAGCGCTTCATGACCTCCACGATGAACGTCTTCATGGCGTTGAACTCGTGGGGGGCGATGCTGCCCGAGCCGTCGATGAGGAACGCGATGTCCATGGAGCTCTTGGGACACTCTGGCCAGGGGATGGACACGGCCCCGAGGTCAGGCGGGACCGGGGGGTCCCCGGCGCGGCCGGCCCCGGGGACACCCCCCGTACCTGGGAAGGCGTCCGGGAGGCGCCGGAGCGGCTGGAGGGCCGAGTCCAGGTGGACGCAGAAGCCGTTGAGGTGGACGTTGACCCCGCAGGCCTGGGGGGAGGTGGGGCCGCACGCCTGGCGGGTGGGGGGAGGGGATGGACAGGCCACATTTTGGGGGGGGTCACCGGCCTCGGTTTCGCCTCGAAAAGACCCAATTTGGGGGCAAAACCCCCCCCCCGAAGCTCCTCGGGGACATCGATGTGGGGTCCGAGCTCCAAAGCAACAACCGAAAACCCCCCCCAGATTTTGGGGGCGAAACCTCCCCGGGAACGAAACCGACCCCAAACCCGCAGCGCGATTTTGGGGTTCAGCGCCCTCGATTTCACCCCCAAACCCGCTCCCACTCCCCCAAACCGGTTTCGGGGTCGCCCCTCACCAGCACCCCGCCGTCTCCGGCCGCCAGCGCCAGCCCCAGGGACGCGTTGACCGCTCCGGGGGGTCCTGGAAGGCCACGGGGGTGAGACCCACCCCCCCCACCCCACCCCTTCTCCTTGGGGTTTTGGGGTGGGAGGGGAGGGCGTAAATTTTTGGGGAGGGGGTCTCTCACCGGCCACCGGAACCTTCTGGCACCTTCCCGACTGGAAGCGGCAGCGATAAACGGCGCCGGTCTCGTCGGCACCGCCGCGCTCCAGGGGGGCTCCCACCAGGACCCTTGGGGTGGGCGACGGGGGTGGGTGGGGGGCTGGTTTGGGGCGGGGGGATCGGGGGGACCCCCTCCCCATCGCAAGGACCCCCTCCCCGCTTTACCAGCCGTCGTCACTGGTGCCGAACTGGGCCACGGTGGTGCCGAAAGCGCCGGCGGGGTCGCCTTGGAAAACCAGCGGGGTCTCCACGTCCAGCCCGGAGCCGCCGCAGGAGAGCAGGGCTGGGGGAGGGGGGCACCAAAAAAAAAAGGGGGGGGGGAGGGGGGAGGCTTCAGGGTGACCCCCATCGCCCCCCAAATTGGTCACCGTCGCCCCATTGGAGCCCCGGCGCCGGCTCCGAGGTCCGGGCAGCCCCGGCGGCACCGGGAGGGTTTTGGGGTGGTCGGGAAGGTGCGAAGGAATCCTTGGGAATGGGCTGGAAAGCAGCCGAAATCCACAGGTGGGGGCCTCAAATCCGCCTCAAATGTCCCCAAATGTCACCAAAATCCACAGCTGGGGCCTCAAATCCGCCTCAAATCCCCCAAAATGTCCCGTGGACACCAAAATCCACAGCTGGGGCCTCAAATCCCCCAAAATGTCACCAAAATCCACAGCTGGGGCCTCAAATCCGCCTCAAAACCCCCAAATGTCACCTGGACCCCAAAATCCACAGCTGGGGCCTCAAATCTGCCTCAAATCCCCCAAATGTCACCAAAATCCGCAGCTGGGGCCTCAAATCCGCCTCAAATCCCCCAAAAGCCGGGGAAAAGCACCGCAGACCCCATGTGGATCCTCAAAGCCAACTCAAAGCCACCCAAAATCCACTTCAAAACCACCCCAAACCCCACATGGACCCCAAACCCCACCCTAAACCACCCCAAAACTCCTCAAAACCCCAAAATCCAACTCCAACCCCACCCAAAATCCACCTCAAAACCACCCCAAACCCCACCTGGACCCCAAAACCCACCCAAAACCACCCCAAAACTCCTCAAAACCCCAAAATCCAACTCCAACCCCACCCAAAATCCACCTCAAAACCCCCAAAATGTCACCTGGACCCCAAAATCCACAGCTGGGGCCCCAAATCCGCCTCAAATGCCCCCAAAAGCCGGGGAAAAGCACCGCAGACCCCATGGGGATCCCCAAAGCCAACTCCAACCCCACCCAAAATCCACCTCAAATGGCCCAAAATGCACCTCAGACCCTCCCCACAACCACCCCAAACCCCATCCGGACCCCAAACCCCACCCTAAACCACCTCAAAACTCCTCAGAACCCCAAACTCCAACTCGAACTCCCCAAATGTCACCTGAAGCCCAAAATCCAACTCAAAACCCCTCCAAACCCACCCAAAATCCACTCAAAACCCCCCCAAACCCACCCAAAATCCACTCAAAACCCACCCAAACCCACCTCAAAACCTCTCAAAACCCCCAAAATCTCACCTGGACCCCAAAATCCACCCCAAAGCCCCCAAAACCCACCTCAATCCCATCCAAAACCCCTCAACCGCTCCCAAAATCCACCTCAAAGTTCCCCCAAACCCACCCGAAGCCCCTCAAAGCCCCCAAAATCCACCCAAAACCCCCAAAACCCCCATCAAACCCACCTAAAACCTCTCAAAACCCCCAAAATCTCACCTGGACCCCAAAATCCAACTCAGAAGCGTCTCAAAACCACCTCAAACCCCACCCAAACCGCCCCAAATCCACCCCAAACCACCTCAGACCCCCCAAAACCCACCTCAAACCCACCCCAAACCCCACCCAAAGCCCACCTGGACCCCAAAATCCACCTCAAAGTTCCCCCAAACCCACCCAAAACCACCTCAAACCCGCCCAAAATCCACCCAAAACCCCGAAAACCCACATCAAACCCACCTAAAACCTCTCAAAACCCCCAAAATCTCACCTGGACCCCAAAATCCGAATCAGAACCATCTCAAAACCACCCCAAAGCCCCCAAAATCCACCCCAAACCCACCCAAACTCACCCAAAATCCACCCCAAACCTCCCAAAATCCACCGCAAACCCCCCCAAATCCACCCCAAACCCACCCCAAAGCCCCCAAAATCCACCCCAAACCCCCCAAAATCCACCCCAACCCTCCCCAACACCCAGCCAAACCCAACCCAAACCCCCCAAAATCCACCCAAACTCACCCAAAACTCACCCCAAATCCCCCAAATCCACCCCAAACCCACCCAAACTCACCCAAAATCCACCCCAAACCCACCCAAACTCACCCAAAATCCACCCAAATCCACCCCAAACCTCCCAAAATCCACCCCAAACCCACCCAAACTCACCCAAAATCCACCCAAATCCACCCCAAACCTCCCAAAATCCACCCCAAACCCACCCCAAAGCCCCCAAAATCCACCCCAAACCCCCCAAAATCCACCCCAACCCTCCCCAACACCCTGACAAACCCAACCCAAACCCCCCAAAATCCACCCCAAACCCACCCAAACTCACCCAAAATCCACCCCAAACCACCTCAAACCCCCCAAAACCCACCCCAAATCCCCCAAAATCCACCCCAAACCCACCCCAAATCCCCAAAATCCACCCCAAACCCACCCCAAACCTCCCCAAAACCCACCCAACCCAACCCAACCCCCCCCAAAATCCACCCCAAACCCAACCCAAACCCCCCCAAACCCCCCAAAACCCACCCAAACCCACCCAAACCCAACCCAAACCCACCCCAAACCCACCCCAAACCTCCCCAAAACCCACCCAACCCAAACCAAACCCCCCCAAACCCCCCAAAATCCACCCCAAACCCCCCAAAATCCACCCCAAACCCACCCCAAACCCCCCAAAATCCACCCCAAACTCACCCAAAACTCACCCCAAATCCCCCAAATCCACCCCAAACCCACCCCAAACTCACCCCCAACCCACCCCAAACCCCCCAAAATCCACCCCAAAGTCACCCAAAACTCACCCCAAATCCCCCAAACCCACCCCAAACTCACCCCCAACCCACCCCAAACCCCCCAAAATCCACCCCAAAGTCACCCAAAACTCACCCCAAATCCCCCAAACCCACCCCAAACTCACCCCCAACCCCCCCAAACCCCCCCAAAACCCAACCCCCTCCCCGCACCCCCCCTCCCCCCCCCCCAGCCGCCCCTCCCCCGGGGGTCGCCCCGCCCGGCCCGGTGGTCGCCCCGCACCCGTGGCCAGCAGGCCCAGGGCGAGCGGCAGCGCCCGCGGGGCCATCGCGGCTCCGAAGCAGAAGTTGGGGGGTGCCGGGGGGGGGGGGGAGGGGCAGGAAGGTGGGGGAGGGTGGGGGAGGGGCGGGGGGGGGGGGGAGGGGTGTGAAGTTTTTGGGAAGAAGCGGCCCCGAAAGCGGCGCTGGGAGGGGGGGGGGGTGGGGGAGGGGTGGGTGGGGGAGGGGAAGTTTGGGGTGCTCCCCCCTCCCCTCCCCCCCCCCGGCCACGCCCTTGTGGTCACCGCGGTGACGTCACCGGCGGAGTCACCCCCTCCCCTCCCCCCCCCGGTGCGGAAGGAGCCACATCCCGTGGGGGGATGGGCCGGGCCTGGGGGGGGGGGGGGGGGCAGGGTCAGGTGTCCATCCTGCCGAGGTGGGGGCCGTGCGGCCGTCCCTGCTGTCCGTCCGTCCGTCTGTCCGTCCGTCCCTGCTGCCCACCTGTCCGTCTGTCCGTCTGTCCGTCTGTCCATCCATATCTACTGTCCACCCGTCCGTCTGTCCGTCTGTCCATCTGTCCATCTGTCCATCTGTCCCTGCTGTCCGTCTGTCCGTCTGTCCATCTGTCCATCTGTCCATCCGTCCCTGCTGTCCGTCTGTCCGTCCGTCCGTCTGTCCGTCCATATCTACTGCCCACCTGTCCGTCTGTCCATCCATCCCTACTGTCCATCTGTCCGTCTGTCCCTACTGTCCATCCATCCATCCACCTGTCCATCTGTCCCTGCTGTCCACCTGTCCACCTGTCCGTCTGTCCATCCATATCTACTGTCCACCTGTCCGTCTGTCCATCTATCCCTACTGCCCACCTGTCCATCCGTCCACCTGTCCACATGTCTGTCCGTCCATCCACCCGTCCATCCATCCATCCCTAATGTCCATCCGTCCATCCCTCCATTCCCCTGTCCACCCGTCCATCCGTCCCCCCATCCCTAATGTCCATCCGTCCATCCCTACTGTCCATCTGTCCATCCCTACTGTCCACCCGTCCATCCGTCTGTCCATCCGTCCGTCCACCCGTCCCTAATGTCCATCCGTCCATCCCTCCATTCTCCTGTCCATCCATCTGTCCACCCGTCCATCCCCACTGTCCACCTGTCCACCCTTCCATCCATCCATCCATCCGTCCGTCCATCCCTCCATTCTCCCGTCCCTCTGTCCCTCTGTCCCCCCGTCCGTCTGTCCATCCCATCCCATCCCCCACCGCCCCCTCCCCCTCCCCTTCCCCTCCCCCACCCCACGCGCTGCTGACCGGACGCTGCGGCCGGACACGGGACGGTCACCAGCCCGCCCCTCCCCCACCCGCTGACCCAGGGCCCCTCCCCCACCCCCCCCCGAACCGGAACCCCTCCCCCACCTGATCCAGGTGTTCTGATCCCCCTCCCCCACCTGATCCAGGTGTTCCCCTCCCTCACCCGATCCAGGTGTTCCCACCCCTCCCCCACCTGATCCAGGTGTTCTCCCATCCCCCCTCACCTGATCCAGGTGTTCCCACCCCCACCCCCACCTGATCCAGGTGTTCCCACCCCCTCCCCCACCTGATCCAGGTGTTCTGATCCCCTCCCTCACCTGATCCAGGTGTTCTGATCCCCCTCCCCCACCTGATCCAGTTGTTCCCATCCCCCCTCACCTGATCCAGGTGTTCCCATCCCCCACCTGATCCAGATGTTCCCATCCCCCACCTGATCCAGGTGTTCCCATCCCCTCCCCCACCTGATCCAGGTGTTCTCCCATCCCCCACCTGATCCAGGTGTTCCCCTCCCCCACCTGATCCAGGTGTTCCCCTCCCCCACCTGATCCAGGTGTTCCCACCCCTCCCTCACCTGATCCAGGTGTTCCCCTCCCCCACCTGATCCAGGTGTTCCCCTCCCCCACCTGATCCAGGTGTTCCCACCCTCCCCCATCCCTATCCAGATGTTCCCACCCCCCCTCCCCCAAAGGGGCGTGGTTATGCAAACAACCCCCCTACTTTGCATAAAGGGGCGTGGCCACCCCAACAAACCGATGACATCACCCCCTTCGGCGCGACAAAGGGGGCGTGGCTATGCAAATCACCCCCGCTTTCAATGCACAGAGGAGGCGTGGCCATGCAAATGAGAGGCGCTACCCAGCGTGCCCCGCGGCGCGGCGGAAGAGGCCGCTCGGGGCCATGGCGGCCGTGGCGGCCCTGGCGGCTCTGAGGGGGCCCCGCTGGGCCCCGCTGGCCCTGGCGGCTCCCGGGGCTCCCCCGCCGCTCCCGGGGCTCCTCCCGGGGCTCCTCCGGCGGCTCCCGGGGCCGCCCCGCCGGGCCATGGCCGGGCACAACCGCTGGTCCAAGGTGCGCAACGTGAAGGGCCCGCGGGACGCGGAGCGGAGCCGCCTCTTCCAGCGCCTGGCGCAGATGCTGAGGGCGGCCGCCAGAGGTGTCGCGACAGAGCGGCGTGTCGCGATAGGGCGGGGGAGGGCGGGGGGTGCGGGGGGGTGTAGCGGGCTGGTGGGGCGGCGCGGAGGAGCTGTCGCGGTGTGGGGACACCGGCATGTCGCGATACCGGGACACCGGCATGTCGCGATACCGGGACACCGGCATGTCGCGATACCGCGACAGGCCGAGCCCACCCCTCCCCCCAGCCCCTCTTTGCCCCCCCTTCCCCGATCCCTCAGGATTTGGGGGTCCCCAAGTGTCCCCAGCCCATCCCAGGGTGTCCCCAGGGTGTCCCCAACCCATCCCAGCCCATCCCAGGTGTCCCCAGCTGTCCCGAGGGTGTCCCCAGATGTCCCCAGGTGTCCCCAGCCCATCCCAGGGTGTCCCCAGCCCATCCCAGCCCATCCCACGGTGTCTCCAGGGTGTCCCCAGATGTCCCCAGGGTGTCCCCAGGGTGTCCCCAGGGTGTCCCCAGGGTGTCCCCAGCCCATCCCAGGGTGTCCCCAGCTGTCCCCAGGGTGTCCCCAGGGTGTCCCCAGGGTGTCCCCAGGGTGTCCCCAGCCCATCCCAGGGTGTCCCCAGCTGTCCCCAGCCCATCCCAGGGTGTCCCCAGCCCATCCCAGGGTGTCCACAGGTGTCCCCAGGGTGTCCCCAGCCCATCCCAGCTCATCCCAGGGTGTCCCCAGCCCATCCCAGCCCATCCCAGGGTGTCCCCAGGGTGTCCCCAGGGTGTCTCCAGCTGTCCCCAGCCCATCCCAGGGTGTCCCCAGGGTGTCCCCAGGGTGTCCCCAGGGTGTCCCCAGCTGTCCCCAGCCCATCCCAGGGTGTCCCCAGGGTGTCCCCAGCTGTCCCCAGCCCATCCCAGGGTGTCCCCAGCTGTCCCCAGGGTGTCCCCAGGGTGTCCCCAGCCCATCCCAGCCCATCCCAGGGTGTCTCCAGCTGTCCCCAGCCCATCCCAGGGTGTCCCCAGGTGTCCCCAGCCCATCCCAGGGTGTCCCCAGCTGTCCCCAGGGTGTCCCCAGGGGTCCCCAGCCGCCCCAGCGCCGCTGTCCCCGCAGAGGGGGGCCCGGACCCGGCGCTGAACGCGGCTCTGGCCGCGGCCGTCCAGCAGTGCCGCGCCCGGAACATGCCCAAGGCGTCCATCGAGGCCGCCCTGCGGCGGGCACAGGTGAGGGGACCCGGGGAGGGGGCTGGGGACACCTGGGGACACCTGGGAGGGGCTGGGGACCCCCTGGGATGGGTTGGGGACCCTTGGGAAGGGGTTGGGGACCCCCTGGGATGGGTTTGGGACTCCTTGGGATGGGTTGGGGACTCCTTGGGATGGGTTGGGGACACCTGGGAAGGGTTGGGGACACTCTGGGGACCCCCGGGATGGGTTGGGGATCCCCGGGAAGGGGTTGGGGACACTCTGGGATGGGTTGGGGACACTCTGGGATGGGTTGGGGACCCCCAGGAAGGGGCTGGGGACCCCCCGGGATGGGTTGGGGACCTCTGGGAAGGGGCTGGGGACACTCTGGGGACCCCCGGGATGGGTTGGGGACCCCCTGGGGCCACTCAGGGTGGGTTGGGGACACTCTGGGGCCACTTGGGGACCTCCTGGGGCCAGCACGGGGCCACTCTGGGGCCACTCAGGGTGGGTCAGGGCCACTCAGGGTGGGCTGGGGCCACTCAGGGTGGGTTGGGGACCCCCTGGGATGGGTCGGGGACCCCCTGGGATCACTCAGGGTGGGTTGGGGCCACTCAGGGTGGGTTGGGGTCACTCTGGGGCCACTCAGGGTGGGTTGGGGCCACTCGGGGTGGGTTGGGGACCCCCTGGGATGGGTCGGGGACCCCCTGGGATCACTCAGGGTGGGCTGGGGCCACTCAGG
Organism: Aphelocoma coerulescens; assembly: GCF_041296385.1. Taxonomy (NCBI): domain Eukaryota; kingdom Metazoa; phylum Chordata; class Aves; order Passeriformes; family Corvidae; genus Aphelocoma; species Aphelocoma coerulescens. The sequence continues at coordinate 153,903 of NW_027183553.1, forward strand.
GTGGGTTGGGGTCACTCTGGGGCCACTCAGGGTGGGTTGGGGCCACTCAGGGTGGGTTGGGGTCACTCTGGGGCCACTCAGGGTGGGTTGGGGCCACTCTGTGGCCACTCTGGGTGGGTTGGGGCCACTCAGGGTGGGTTGGGGCCACTCTGTGGCCACTTGGGGACCCGCTGAGGCCACTGAGGGTGGGTTGGGGCCACTCTGTGGCCAATTGGGGACCCCCTGGGATCACTCAGGGTGGGTTGGGGCCACTCTGGGGCCACTCAGGGTGGGTTGGGGCCACTCTGTGGCCAATTGGGGACCCCCTGGGATCACTCAGGGTGGGTTGGGGCCACTCAGGGTGGGTTGGGGTCACTCTGTGGCCACTCAGGGTGGGTTGGGGCCACTCTGGGGCCACTCAGGGTGGGCTGTGGCCACTCAGGGTGGGTTGGGGCCACTCAGAGTGGGTTGGGGTCACTCTGTGGCCACTCAGGGTGGGTTGGGATCACTCTGGGGCCACTCAGGGTGGGTTGGGGCCACTCTGTGGCCACTCGGGTGCCGCAGGAAGGCGCCGGGGGCTCGCGGCTGCTGCTGGGGGCGCGGGGCCCGGGGGGCTCGGAGCTGCTGCTGGAGGTGCTGACCCAGGAGCCGCGGCGGTGCCAGCGCCAGCTCGGCCACCTGCTGGGCCACTGCGGGTCAGGGACAGCGCCGGGGACACCGCGGCGGGACACCGGGGACACTGGGGACACTGGGGACACTGGGGACACTGGGGACACTGGGGACACCGGGATGGGGACAACGGGGTGGGGACACCGGGATGGGGGTACCGGGGACACCGGGATGGGACACCGGGATGGGGACAACGGGGTGGGGATACCGGGGTGGGGACACTGGGGACACTGGGGACACCGGGGTGGGGACACCGGGATGGGGGGTACCGGGATGGGGACACCGGGGACACCGGGATGGGGACACCGGGGTGGGGACAACGGGGACACTGGGATGGGGACACTGGGGACACCGGGATGGGGACAACGGGATGGGGACACTGGGATGGGGACACTGGGGACACCGGGATGGGGACAACGGGATGGGGACACCGGGGACACCGGGGTGGGGACACCGGGATGGGGGTACCGGGGTGGGTCAGGGGACACCGGGGACACCGGGATGGGGACACTGCTGGGGACACCGGGATGGGGACACCGCGGACACTGGGATGGGGACACCGGGGTGGGGACACTGCTGGGAACACTGGGATGGGGACACTGCTGGGGACATCGGGATGGGGACACTGGGACGGGGACACCGGGGATGTGTCAGGGACACTGGGATGGGGACACCGCGGACACTGGGATGGGGACACCGGGGTGGGGACACTGCTGGGAACACTGGGATGGGGACACTGCTGGGGACATCGGGATGGGGACACTGGGACGGGGACACCGGGGATGTGTCAGGGACACTGGGATGGGGACATGGCTGGGGACACCGGGATGGGGACACCGGGATGGGGACACTGGGGTGGGTCAGGGGACACCGGGGACACTGGGATGGGGACACCGGGATGGGGACACCGGGATGGGGATACTGGGGACACCGGGATGGGGACACCGGGGTGGGGACAACGGGGACACTGGGGACACCGGGATGGGGACACCGGGATGGGGACACTGGGATGGGGACACTGGGGACACCGGGATGGGGACAACGGGATGGGGACACTGGGATGGGGACACTGGGGACACTGGGGACACCGGGATGGGGACAACGGGATGGGGACACTGGGGACACCGGGATGGGGACACCGGGATGGGGACACCGGGGACACCGGGGTGGGGACACCGGGATGGGGGTACCGGGGTGGGTCAGGGGACACCGGGGACACCGGGATGGGGACACCGGGATGGGGACACTGCTGGGGACACCGGGATGGGGACACCGCGGACACTGGGATGGGGACACCGGGGTGGGGACACTGCTGGGAACACTGGGATGGGGACATTGCTGGGGACATCGGGATGGGGACACTGGGACGGGGACACCGGGGATGTGTCAGGGACACTGGGATGGGGACATGGCTGGGGACACCGGGATGGGGACACCGGGGACACCGGGATGGAGACACCGCGGCAGGGACACCTGGGTGGGGACACTGGGGGCACGGGGGATGGGTCAGGGGACACTGGGGTGGGGACACTGCTGGGGACACCGGGGACACCTGGGATGGGTCAGGGGACACCGGGATGGGAACACTCTGGGGACTCCCAGGAAGGGGTTGGGGACACCTGGGGATGAGTTGGGGACACTCAGGGTGGGTTGGGGACACTCAGGGGACACTCAGGGGACACTCGGGGTCACTCAGGGGTCACTCGGAGTGGGTTGGGGACACTCTGGGGACACTCAGGGGTCACTCAGGGTGGGTCGGGGTCACTCAGGGGTCACTCAGGGTCACTCAGGGAACACTCGGGGGTCACTCAGGGTGGGTCGAGGTCACTCAGGGGTCACTCAGGGGTCACTCAGGGTCACTCAGGGTGGGTCGAGGTCACTCAGGGGTCACTCAGGGGTCACTCAGGGTCACTCAGGGTGGGTTGGGGACACTCAGGCGTCACTCAGGGAACACAGGGTCACTCAGGGAACACTCTGGGGTCACTCAGGGTGGGTCGGGGTCACTCAGGGGACACTCAGGGTCACTCTGGTGACACTTGGGGTCACTCAGGGTCACTCAGGTGACACTCAGGGGTCACTCAGGGTCACTCAGGGGTCACTCAGGGTCTGTGTCCGGCCTCCCGCAGGGGGTCTCTGGCCGAGGGTGTCCGGCACAGCTTTGAGGCCGTGGGCGTGGTGCGAGTGGCCGGCCAGGACGGGCGTGGCCAGGCCGTGTCCATGGAGGTGGCCCTGGAGCTGGCGCTGGCGGCCGGAGCCCGGGACGTGGCGGCCGAGGACGAGGCCGAGCTGAAGGTGGGAGCGGCCTGGGGAGTGACCACAGCCCCCCCCCCCCCCCCTCCCCTGATGGCCCTTGGGCCACTGCCAGGGGTCACTGACTGTCCCCGGCCACCACTGGCCACCCCTCGGCCATCCCCAGTGACCCCTGGCCACCCCCAGTGACCTTTGACCATCCCTAATGACCCCTGGCCACCCCCAGTGACCTTTGGTCACTTCTTGTGACCCCTGACCACCCCAAATGATCTTTGGCCATCCCCAATGACCCCTGACCACCCCCAGTGACCCCTGACCAGCCCCAATGACCTTTGGCCACCCCCAGTGACCCCTGACCAGCCCCAATGACCTTTGGCCACCCTCAGTGACCCCTGACCATCCCAAATGACCCCTGACCATCCCAAATGACCCCTGGCCACCCCCAGTGACCTTTGGCCATCCCCAGTGACCCCTGACCACCCCCAATGACCCCTGACCACCCCAAATGACCCCTGACCACCCCCAATGACCCCTGACCATGCCCAACGACCCCTGGCCACCCCAAATGACCCCTGGCCACCCCCAGTAACCCCTGACCACCCCCAATGACCCCTGGCCACCCCCAATGACCCCTGACCCCCCCTCCGGCCTCCCCCCCGCAGTTCCTGTGTGACCCCTCGTCCCTGCCGAGCGTCCGGCAGCACCTGGAGGCCGCGGGGCTCCGGCCGCTCTCGGCCGCCGTCGAGTTCGTGCCGCGGGCGCTGCTGGCGCTGCCCGAGGGGCCGCGGGCTCAGGCCGAGCGGCTACTGCAGGCCCTGGGCGACTGCCCGGACGTCGTCCGGCTCTACCACAACATCCAGGAGGGGCCGGAGGGGGCCGGGGGTCAGTCCTCTCCGGCCACGGGTCACTGACCCCTGACGGTCAATAAAGCCTCGGTTGGACGCGTCCCCGGCCTGGCTCGGCCACCTGGGTGGTCAAGTGGTCATCAGGGGGTGTTGGGAACGGTCAGGGGTCACTTGGGGGGGTGGTCAGGGATGGTCTGAGGGTGACTCAGGGTGGTCAGGGATGGCCTGAGGGTCACTGGGGGTGGTCAGGGATGGTCTGAGGGTCACTGGGGGTGGTCAGGGATGGTCCGAGGGTCACTGGGGGTGGTCAGGGATGGTCTGAGGGTCACTGGGGGTGGCCAGGGATGGTCTGAGGGTCACTGGGGATGGTCCGAGGGTCACTGGGGGTGGTCAGGGATGGTCTGAGGGTCACTGGGGGTGGTCCGAGGGTCACTGGGGATGGTCTGAGGGTCACTGGGGGTGGTCAGGGATGGTCTGAGGGTCACTGGGGATGGTCCGAGGGTCACTGGGGGTGGTCTGAGGGTCACTGGGGGTGGTCAGGGATGGTCTGAGGGTCACTGGGGATGGTCCGAGGGTCACTGGGGGTGGTCAGGGATGGTCCGAGGGTCACTGGGGATGGTCCGAGGGTCACTGGGGGTGGCCAGGGATGGTCTGAGGGTCACTCAGGGTGGTCAGGGATGGTCCGAGGGTCACTGGGGGTGCTTAAAAACCACACCGGTGCCGGGCAGGGTCATTTATTGGGCGTGGCCAGTGCTGTGGTCACTCGTCCGAGCCCGCGGGGCTGCCCAGGAAAAGGTCGGCGTAGCCGAAGGCCGGGCCGGCTCCTTCCTCCTCCTCCTCCTCCTCCTCCTCCTCGTCCTCATCCTCCTCCTCCTCCTCCTCCTCCTCGTTGTCCTCGTCCTCCTCCTCCTCCTCGTCCTCCCCTCGCCCCGAGGGCCGGCGCCGCTGGGCCGCCCGCTGACCGCCGCCCGCCGGCCCCGCGGCCTCCTCGGGCGCTCTCGGGCCGGCCCCGTTGGGCCGGAGCTCCTCCCGCGGCGTCCGAGCCTCTTCGGCCGCTCGGACCCCGTTGGGCCTCGGCGCGGCGCCGTCCTGCGGCCGCGGCCCGGCCGGCCTGGGCACGCTTGACCACTGGGCATCACCCAACCTCTGCCCGCTTGACCATGCGGCATCACCCGACCTTTGCCCGCTTGACCACTGGGCATCGCCCGGCCTTTGCCCGCTTGACCACGCGGCATCCCCCGATCTCTGCCCGCTTGACCACTGGGCATCACCCGATCTCTGCCCGCTTGACCACTGGGCATCGCCCGCCCTTTGCCCGCTCGGCCACGTCTCCTCCCTCGCCGCAGCCGCCCTGGGGCCGTCCTTGCCCGCGGCCTCTCGCTGCCCCTCCCTGCCCGGCCTCGCTCTGCCCGCGGCCGTCCGGGCTCCGTCCCTGGCTCGGCGCGGCCTCCTCGGCGCCTCGTTGGCGTTGTTGGCGTTGTTGGCGTTGTTGGCGTCGTTGGCGTCGCCGGCGCGGAGCCGCAGCAGCCGGGCGAGCAGGAAGCGCCGCTCCTCGCGGGCCCGCAGCCACTTGGCCTCGAGCCGCGCCACCTCGTCGCAGAGCGCGCCGTTCTCCAGCACCAGCGCCCGCGCCGCGCGCCGCAGCCGCCGGAAACGCAGCCGGTACCGCTCGGCCGGACGCGCCCGCGCCGCCCTCGGCATCGTCCTGAGGAGGGGGGAGGGCTGGGGAGGGGCAGGGGGCAGGGGGGAGGCTGGTTGGGCGTGGGACGGCGGGAGCTGCCGCGGGCCGGGGGGAGATGGGGCGGGGAAATCGGCCCGAGTGGAGGCTGGAGGGAGCGAAATCGGCCCAAATTGACCTAAATCGGCCTTGGATTGACCCAAATCGAGCCTGGATTGACCCAAATTGACTGAAATCGGCCCAAATTGACCTAAATTGGCCCAAATTGACCTAAATTGGCCTTGGATTGACCCAAATCGAGCCTGGATTGACCCAAATCGGCCCAAGTGGAGGCTGGAGGGAGCAAAATCGGCCCAAATTGACCGAAATCGGCCCAAATCGACCTAAATTGGCCTTGGATTGACCCAAATCGAGGCTGGATTGACCCAAATCGGCCCAAATGGAGCCTGGAGTGAGCCAAATCGGCCCAAATTGACCCAAATCGACCTAAATCGGCCCAAATCAAGGCTGGATTGACCCAAATCGGCCCAAGTGGAGCCTGGAGTGAGCGAAATCGGCCCAAATTGACCGAAATTGGCCCAAATTGACCTAAATTGGCCTTGGAGTGACCCAAATCAAGCCTGGATTGACCCAAATTGACTGAAATCGGCCCAAATTGACCTAAATTGGCCTTGGAGTGACCCAAATTGACCCAAATTGGCCCAAGTGGAGGCTGGAGGGAGCGAAATCGGCCCAAATTGACTGAAATCGGCCCAAATTGACCTAAATTGGCCCAAATTGACCTAAATTGGCCTTGGATTGACCCAAATCGAGCCTGGATTGACCCAAATCGGCCCAAGTGGAGGCTGGAGGGAGCGAAATCGGCCCAAATTGACCCAAATTGACCTAAATCGGCCCAAATCGACCTAAATCGGCCCAAATTGACCTAAGTTGGCCCAAATTGACCTAAATTGGCCTTGGATTGACCCAAATTGAGCCTGGATTGACCCAAATCGGCCCAAATGGAGGCTGGAGGGAGCGAAATCGGCCCAAATTGACCGAAATCGGCCCAAATTGACCTAAATTGGCCTTGGATTGACCCAAATCGAGCCTGGATTGACCCAAATTGACTGAAATCGGCCCAAATTGACCTAAATTGGCCCAAATTGACCTAAATTGGCCTTGGATTGACCCAAATCGAGCCTGGATTGACCCAAATCGGCCCAAGTGGAGGCTGGAGGGAGCGAAATCGGCCCAAATTGACCGAAATCGGCCCAAATCGACCTAAATCGGCCCAAATTGACCCAAATCGAGCCTGGATTGATCTAAATTGACCCAAATTGACCCAAATTGGCCCAAATTGACCGAAATCGAGCACAGGTTGACGGAAATCGGCCCAAATTGACCCAAACCAAGCCCAAATTGACCCAAATCAAGCCCAGATTGACCCAAATCGGCCCGAATTGAGCCCAAATTGGCCCAAATTGACCCAAATTGGCCCAAATTGACCCAAACTGTCCCAAATGGACCTAAATCGGCCCAAATTGACCCAAACTGACCTAAATCGGCCCAAACCGAGCCCGGCCTGGCCCAAAGCAGCCTCGAGCGGGCCCAGGCCGAGCCCGCGCCAGCCCCGGGCTGGGCCCCATCCGCCCCTTTTGGGGTGAAAAACGGGGAAAACGGGAAAAAGGCGCGCTCGGAGCGGTTTTGGGGGGAAAAGGGGGGAACTCGGGGCTGGGAGAGGGATCGGGAGGAACGCGCCGGGCCCCGGCGGAGGGAGAAGCTCCCCTCCCCTCCCTCCCGTCGTGTTTTGGGGCGAAACGCGGCGATTTTGGGGCGAAACGCGGGGAATTTGGGACTCACCGGGGCCGGAAGGGGAGCGGGTCGGACAGGAAGTGATCGCGGCGGAACGGAAAGGGGTGAGCACCGCCGGAAGTGACTGCGCGGGGCAGGAAGAGAGTGAGCGCACCGGAAACCGGAAGTGGCCGTTCCGGAAAAGGAGCCGCCCGGTCCCGAAAAAACGGAATTTGGCCCCAAAAATGGGTCAAGGTTCCGGCATCGGGCGCCGGTTGCGTCAGGACGTTCCTTTTTGATGGCAAACCGCCTCTTTTTGGGTCCAAATGCTCCCTTTTTGGTGCCGAACCGCCCCTTTTTGGTCAACCCAACTCTATGGTTGCTTCCGGCTCGGAGCCGCTCTAGCCCGCTTGGAGGACCGCCCGGTCCCAGTAACGCTCCCTCTCTATGGTTATTTCCGGTTCGGATCCGTCCGATAAAAGCTCGGATTTGGTTTTATTTCCTTTTTTAACAAGAAAAAAGACACGAAATTTCCGAAAAAAACCCCCCACCCCGAACCGAGTTAAAAGCCTGAAGACTAAAGCGAAGAAATGGGTCGGAAATGAGGGGAAATGGGTCGGAAATGAGAGGAAATGAGGGGAAATGAGAGGAAATGAGAGAAAATGAGGGGAAATGGGGGAAATGAGGGAAAGGGCGAGGAAAGGAGGCGGCGGCGGCAGATTCGCCGCGGCTCGCGGCGCCGCTCTTCCCTCCCCGCCCTTGGCGTGAGGAATTCCATCCCGAGCGGTTCGTTCCGGGATTTTTGCCGGCGTTTTGGGGCCGTTCCGGGCGTTTCTCGCGGCCCAGAGAAGAAGGGGGGAAGCGCGTGCGGGAAGTGCGGCGCTCAGAAGCGATCCGCCTCAGCTCGGCGGTGGCTTCCGGGTTCGAGCCGCTCTGGCCCGCTCGGAGGACCGCGAGTTCCGTTGTCCTTAAGGAGCCCTCGCGGCTCTATGGTCATTTCCGGTCCGTGCCGTTCTCTCGCCGGATCAGCTCTGTGGTTGTTTCCGGGTTGGAGCCGCTCTGGCCACCTTGGAGGACCAACAGCCCCCATATCCTCAATGACCCCCTCTGAACTCTATGGTTGTTTTTTGTTGAGGGCCATTGGAGCCGCTCTGGCCCGCTTGGAGGACCGCGAGTTCCACTTTTCTAGGCCCAAACTGCCCCTTTTTGGGTCCAAATTCCACTTTTTTGGGGTCCAAATTCCCCTTTTAGGCTGCAAATCCCACTTTTCCAGCCCAAACTTTCCTTTCCTCTCTCCAAACTCCTCTTTTCTTGCTCAAACCTCCCATTTTCGGGGGCCAAACTCCCCCATTTTGGGCCCAAATCCCTTTTTTTGGGTCAGAACTCCGCAGTTTTAGGATCCGAATTCCATTTTTTTGGCCTCAAACCGCCCCTTTTGGAATCAAAATCCCCCTTTTTTGGCCCAAACTCCCCCATTTTTTGGCCCAAATCCCCCTTTCCCCTCCAAATCCCAGCTTTTCAACCCCAATTCCCCCCTTTTTGTGCCAAAACTCCCCGGTTTTCACCCAAAACTCCCCTCGGTTTATCTTTTTTTTTTTTTTTGTCCAAATCCCGGCTTTTTTTCTCCTCCAAAATTCCCTCTTTTTCTTTTTTTTTTTCTTTAAATATTTTTTGGTCCCAACTCCCAAATTTTGCCCCAAATTCCCAAATTTTCATCTCAAATTCCTGATTTTTTACCCCAAATTCCCCTTTTTTCACCCCAAATTCCCTAATTTCGCCCCAAATTCCCCTTTTTTCACCCCAAATTCCCCTTTTTCCCCCCAAATTCCCCTTTTTCACCCCAAATTCCTGATTTTTCACCCCAAACTCCCAATTTTTCACCCCAAATTTCCCTTTTTAACCCCAAATTCCCCTTTTTTCCCCCAAATCCCGATTTTTCACCCCAAATTCCTGATTTTTTTTACCCCAAATTCCCAAATTTTTGCCCCAAATTCTCGATTCTCACCCCAAATTCCCCTTTTTTCACCCCAATTCCCCCTTTTTAACCCCAAATCCCGATTTTCCACCCCAAACTCCCAAATTTCACCCCAAATTCCCCCTTTTTCCCCCCAAATCCCGATTTTTCACCCCAAATTCCCAATTTTTCACCCCAAATTCCCCTTTGTCAACCCAAATTCCCCTTTTTAACCCCAAATCTCGAATTTTCCCCCCAAATTTCCCCCCAAATCCCGATTTTTCCCCCCAAATTCCTGATTTTTTACCCCAAATTCCCAAATTTTCACCCCAAATTCCCATTTTTTTTATCCCAAATCCCCTTTTTTCCCCCCAAATTCCCCCCTTTTTTTCCGCCCCTCCCCCTCCCCGGGGGGGTGGGGCCGCCCCTCCCCCTCCCCCGCCCCTCCCCCCGCCCCTCCCCCCGCCCCGATCGGCCCCAAAATCCCGGGAATTGGCGGGAAAAGGGGGGGGGGAGGGGCCGGAGCGGGGCCATGGAGGGACCCCCCGAGGGCGGCGAGCCCCAGGTAAGGGGGGGGAGGGGCGGGGGGGGATTTTGGGGGAAAATTCCGCGGATTTGGGAAAGTTCGGAGCCACTTCCGGGTGGGGGAGGGGCGGGGCCGGGCGGTTTTGGGGGGGATTTTGGGGGGATTTGGGGAGAATTTGGGGATTTTGGGGGGATTTGGGGAAAATTTTGGGCGATTTTGGGGGATTTGGAGGAATTTGGGGGAATTTGGGGGGATTTGGGGGAGATTTTGGGAGATTTGGGGCATTTGGGGGGAATTTGGGGGGAATTTGGGGAGTTTGGGGGATTTGGGGTGAATTTGGGGGGAATTTGGGGAGTTTGGGGGATTTGGGGGGATTTTGGGAATTTTGGGGGGATTTGGGGGGAATTTGGGGATTTTGGGGGATTTTGGGGGGATTTTAGGAAAATTTTGGGGGATTTTGGGGGATTTTGAGGAATTTGGGGGAATTTGGGTGGATTTGGGGGAGATTTTGGGAGATTTGGGGCATTTGGGGGGAATTTGGGGGGATTTTGGGGGATTTGGGGTGAATTTGGGGGAATTTGGGGAGTTTGGGGGATTTGGGGGGATTTTGGGAATTTTGGGGGGATTTGGGGGGAATTTGGGGATTTTGGGGGATTTTGGGGGGATTTTAGGAAAATTTTGGGGGATTTTGGGGGATTTTGAGGAATTTGGGGGAATTTGGGTGGATTTGGGGTGAATTTGGGGGGATTTGGGGGAGATTTTGGGAGATTTGGGGCATTTGGGGGGATTTTGTGGGATTTTGGGGGAAATTTGGGGGATTTGGGTGGATTTGGGGGGATTTGGGGGGATTTGGGGTGAATTTGGGGGTAATTGGGGGAGTTTGGGGGATTTGGGGGGATTTTGGGAATTTTGGGGGGATTGGGGGGATTTTGGGGGAATTTTTGGGGGGATTTGGAGGGAATTTGGGGAGTTTGGGGGATTTTGGGGGGATTTTGGGAGATTTGGGGGATTTTGGGGGGAGTTTGGGGGATTTTGGGGGGATTTTGGAGAATTTGGGGGGTCCCGGGGGGGATTTGGGGGATTCCCGGTTGGATTTTTGGGGTTCCCAGTGGGATTTCGGTGATTCCCAGTGCTCCCAGTTCCCTCCCAGTGATTCCCAGTTGGATCCCGGTGATTCCCAGTTCGATTTTTGGGGTTCCCAGTTCTCTCCCAGTGCTCCCAGTTCAATCCCAGTGCTCCCAGTGGGATTCCCAGTGCTCCCAGTTCAATTTTTGGGGTTCCCAGTTCCCTCCCAGTGCTCCCAGTTCAATCCCAGTGATTCCCAGTTCCCTCCCAGTGCTCCCAGTTCAATCCCAGTGCTCCCAGTGAGATTCACAGTGCTCCCAGTTCCCTCCCCGTGCTCCCAGTTCCCTCCCAGTGCTCCCAGTTCCCTCCCAGTGATTCCCAGTTGGATCCCGGTGATTCCCAGTTCGATTTTTGGGGCACCCAGTTCAATCCCAGGGATTCCCAGTTCCCTCCCAGTGCTCCCAGTTCCCTCCCAGTTCCCTTCCAGTATTCCCAGTTCAATCCCAGGGATTCCCAGTTCGATTTTGGGGTCCCCAGCGGGATTTCGGTGACTCCCAGTGCTCCCAGTTCAATCCCAGTGCTCCCAGTTAAATTTTGATGATTCCCAGTAGGATTTCCGGGGTTCCCAGTTCCCTCCCAATTCCCTGCCAGTGCTCCCAGTTGGATCCCAGTGCTCCCATTTCCCTCCCAGTTCAATCCCAGTGCTCCCAGTTGGGTTCCCAGTGTTCCCAGTGGGATGTTCGGTGGTTCCCAGTTGGATCCCAGTTCAATCCCAGTTCACTCCCAGTTCAATCCCAGTGCTCCCAGTTCCATCCCAGTTCACTCCCAGTTCAATCCCAGTTCACTCCCAGTTCAATCCCAGTTCAGTCCCAGTGCTCCCAGTTCAGTCCCAGTTCCATCCCAGTTCAATCCCAGTTCACTCGCAGTTCCATCCCAGTTCAATCCCAGTTCAGTCCCAGTGCTCCCAGTTCAGTCCCAGTTCACTCCCAGTTCAATCCCAGTTCAGTCCCAGTGCTCCCAGTTCACTCCCAGTTCACTCCCAGTTCACTCCCAGTTCCATCCCAGTTCACTCCCAGTTCAATCCCAGTTCACTCCCAGTTCAATCCCAGTTCAGTCCTAGTGCTCCCAGTTCAGTCCCAGTTCCATCCCAGTTCAATCCCAGTTCAGTCCCAGTGCTCCCAGTTCAGTCCCAGTTCCATCCCAGTTCCATCCCAGTTCAGTCCCAGTGCTCCCAGTTCCATCCCAGTTCACTCCCAGTTCCATCCCAGTTCAGTCCCAGTGCTCCCAGTTCACTCCCAGTTCACTCCCAGTTCCATCCCAGTTCAGTCCCAGTGCTCCCAGTTCACTCCCAGTTCACTCCCAGTTCCATCCCAGTTCCATCCCAGTTCACTCCCAGTTCCATCCCAGTTCGTTCCCAGTTCCATCCCAGTTCCATCCCAGTTCACTCCCAGTTCCATCCCAGTTCCATCCCAGTTCACTCCCAGTTCACTCCCAGTTCCATCCCAGTTCACTCCCAGTTCCATCCCAGTTCACTCCCAGTTCCATCCCAGTTCCATCCCAGTTCACTCCCAGTTCACTCCCAGTTCCATCCCAGTTCAATCCCAGTTCCATCCCAGTTCACTCCCAGTTCCATCCCAGTTCCATCCCAGTTCACTCGCAGTTCCATCCCAGTTCGTTCCCAGTTCCATCCCAGTTCCATCCCAGTTCCATCCCAGTTCACTCCCAGTTCAATCCCAGTTCCATCCCAGTTCCATCCCAGTTCACTCCCAGTTCACTCCCAGTTCCATCCCAGTTCCATCCCAGTTCCATCCCAGTTCACTCCCAGTTCCATCCCAGTTCACTCCCAGTTCCATCCCAGTTCACTCCCAGTTCCATCCCAGTTCCATCCCAGTTCACTCCCAGTTCCATCCCAGTTCACTCCCAGTTCACTCCCAGTTCACTCCCAGTTCACTCCCAGTTCCATCCCAGTTCCATCCCAGTTCACTCGCAGTTCCATCCCAGTTCGTTCCCAGTTCCATCCCAGTTCCATCCCAGTTCACTCCCAGTTCACTCCCAGTTCACTCCCAGTTCAATCCCAGTTCCATCCCAGTTCACTCCCAGTTCACTCCCAGTTCACTCCCAGTTCCATCCCAGTTCCATCCCAGTTCCATCCCAGTTCACTCCCAGTTCCATCCCAGTTCACTCCCAGTTCCATCCCAGTTCCATCCCAGTTCACTCCCAGTTCCATCCCAGTTCACTCCCAGTTCACTCCCAGTTCACTCCCAGTTCACTCCCAGTTCCATCCCAGTTCCATCCCAGTTCACTCCCAGTTCACTCCCAGTTCCATCCCAGTTCACTCCCAGTTCACTCCCAGTTCCATCCCAGTTCCATCCCAGTTCACTCCCAGTTCACTCCCAGTTCACTCCCAGTTCCATCCCAGTTCACTCCCAGTTCACTCCCAGTTCCATCCCAGTTCACTCCCAGTTCCATCCCAGTTCCATCCCAGTTCACTCCCAGTTCCATCCCAGTTCCATCCCAGTTCACTCCCAGTTCACTCCCAGTTCCATCCCAGTTCCATCCCAGTTCCATCCCGTTCCCAGGGCCTGGTTGCCGTGGTTACCGGCGGTTCCGGTTTCCTCGGCTCCCACCTTTCCCGGCTGCTGCTGGAGCGGCTCCCAGTTCACTCCCAGTTCACTCCCAGTTCACTCCCAGTTCCATCCCAGTTCACTCCCAGTTCCATCCCAGTTCCATCCCAGTTCCATCCCAGTTCACTCCCAGTTCACTCCCAGTTCCATCCCAGTTCAATCCCAGTTCACTCCCAGTTCCATCCCAGTTCCATCCCAGTTCCATCCCAGTTCCATCCCAGTTCACTCCCAGTTCCATCCCAGTTCAATCCCAGTTCACTCCCAGTTCCATCCCAGTTCCATCCCAGTTCACTCCCAGTTCCATCCCAGTTCACTCCCAGTTCCATCCCAGTTCCATCCCAGTTCCATCCCAGTTCACTCCCAGTTCCATTCCAGTTCCATCCCAGTTCACTCCCAGTTCACTCCCAGTTCCATCCCAGTTCACTCCCAGTTCCATCCCAGTTCCATCCCAGTTCACTCCCAGTTCACTCCCAGTTCCATCCCAGTTCACTCCCAGTTCACTCCCAGTTCCATCCCAGTTCCATCCCAGTTCACTCCCAGTTCCATCCCAGTTCACTCCCAGTTCCATCCCAGTTCCATCCCAGTTCACTCCCAGTTCCATCCCAGTTCCATCCCAGTTCACTCCCAGTTCACTCCCAGTTCCATCCCAGTTCCATCCCAGTTCACTCCCAGTTCACTCCCAGTTCCATCCCAGTTCACTCCCAGTTCACTCCCAGTTCCATCCCAGTTCCATCCCAGTTCACTCCCAGTTCCATCCCAGTTCACTCCCAGTTCCATCCCAGTTCACTCCCAGTTCACTCCCAGTTCCATCCCAGTTCACTCCCAGTTCCATCCCAGTTCCATCCCAGTTCACTCCCAGTTCCATCCCAGTTCACTCCCAGTTCACTCCCAGTTCACTCCCAGTTCACTCCCAGTTCCATCCCAGTTCCATCCCAGTTCACTCCCAGTTCACTCCCAGTTCCATCCCAGTTCACTCCCAGTTCACTCCCAGTTCCATCCCAGTTCCATCCCAGTTCACTCCCAGTTCCATCCCAGTTCACTCCCAGTTCCATCCCAGTTCCATCCCAGTTCACTCCCAGTTCCATCCCAGTTCCATCCCAGTTCACTCCCAGTTCACTCCCAGTTCCATCCCAGTTCCATCCCAGTTCACTCCCAGTTCACTCCCAGTTCCATCCCAGTTCACTCCCAGTTCACTCCCAGTTCCATCCCAGTTCCATCCCAGTTCACTCCCAGTTCCATCCCAGTTCACTCCCAGTTCCATCCCAGTTCACTCCCAGTTCACTCCCAGTTCCATCCCAGTTCACTCCCAGTTCCATCCCAGTTCACTCCCAGTTCACTCCCAGTTCCATCCCAGTTCACTCCCAGTTCCATCCCAGTTCCATCCCGTTCCCAGGGCCTGGTTGCCGTGGTTACCGGCGGTTCCGGTTTCCTCGGCTCCCACCTTTCCCGGCTGCTGCTGGAGCGGCTCCCAGTGCTCCCAGTTCACTCCCAGTTCACTCCCAGTTCACTCCCAGTTCCATCCCAGTTCCATCCCAGTTCCATCCCAGTTCACTCCCAGTTCACTCCCAGTTCCATCCCAGTTCACTCCCAGTTCCATCCCAGTTCACTCCCAGTTCACTCCCAGTTCCATCCCAGTTCCATCCCAGTTCCATCCCAGTTCCATCCCAGTTCCATCCCGTTCCCAGGGCCTGGTTGCCGTGGTTACCGGCGGTTCCGGTTTCCTCGGCTCCCACCTTTCCCGGCTGCTGCTGGAGCGGCTCCCAGTGCTCCCAGTTCACTCCCAGTTCATTCCCAGTTCACTCCCAGTTCACTCCCAGTTCACTCCCAGTTCAATCCCAGTTCCATCCCAGTTCACTCCCAGTTCACTCCCAGTTCACTCCCAGTTCAATCCCAGTTCCATCCCAGTTCCATCCCAGTTCACTCCCAGTTCACTCCCAGTTCAATCCCAGTTCCATCCCAGTTCACTCCCAGTTCCATCCCAGTTCCATCCCAGTTCCATCCCGTTCCCAGGGCCTGGTTGCCGTGGTTACCGGCGGTTCCGGTTTCCTCGGCTCCCACCTTTCCCGGCTGCTGCTGGAGCGGCTCCCAGTGCTCCCAGTTCACTCCCAGTTCACTCCCAGTTCCATCCCAGTTCACTCCCAGTTCACTCCCAGTTCCATCCCAGTTCCATCCCAGTTCACTCCCAGTTCACTCCCAGTTCCATCCCAGTTCCATCCCAGTTCACTCCCAGTTCACTCCCAGTTCCATCCCAGTTCGCTCCCAGTTCACTCCCAGTTCACTCCCAGTTCACTCCCAGTTCCATCCCAGTTCCATCCCAGTTCCATCCCGTTCCCAGGGCCTGGTTGCCGTGGTTACCGGCGGTTCCGGTTTCCTCGGCTCCCACCTTTCCCGGCTGCTGCTGGAGCGGCTCCCAGTGCTCCCAGTTCACTCCCAGTTCACTCCCAGTTCCATCCCAGTTCACTCCCAGTTCACTCCCAGTTCCATCCCAGTTCCATCCCAGTTCACTCCCAGTTCACTCCCAGTTCCATCCCAGTTCCATCCCAGTTCACTCCCAGTTCACTCCCAGTTCCATCCCAGTTCGCTCCCAGTTCACTCCCAGTTCACTCCCAGTTCACTCCCAGTTCCATCCCAGTTCCATCCCAGTTCCATCCCGTTCCCAGGGCCTGGTTGCCGTGGTTACCGGCGGTTCCGGTTTCCTCGGCTCCCACCTTTCCCGGCTGCTGCTGGAGCGGCTCCAAGTGCTCCCAGTTCCATCCCAGTTCACTCCCAGTTCCATCCCAGTTCACTCCCAGTTCCATCCCAGTTCCATCCCGTTCCCAGGGCCTGGTTGCCGTGGTTACCGGCGGTTCCGGTTTCCTCGGCTCCCACCTTTCCCGGCTGCTGCTGGAGCGGCTCCCAGTGCTCCCAGTTCCATCCCAGTTCACTCCCAGTTCACTCCCAGTTCCATCCCAGTTCCATCCCAGTTCCATCCCAGTTCCATCCCGTTCCCAGGGCCTGGTTGCCGTGGTTACCGGCGGTTCCGGTTTCCTCGGCTCCCACCTTTCCCGGCTGCTGCTGGAGCGGCTCCCAGTGCTCCCAGTTCACTCCCAGTTCATTCCCAGTTCACTCCCAGTTCACTCCCAGTTCAATCCCAGTTCCATCCCAGTTCACTCCCAGTTCACTCCCAGTTCACTCCCAGTTCAATCCCAGTTCCATCCCAGTTCCATCCCAGTTCACTCCCAGTTCACTCCCAGTTCAATCCCAGTTCCATCCCAGTTCACTCCCAGTTCACTCCCAGTTCACTCCCAGTTCCATCCCAGTTCCATCCCAGTTCCATCCCGTTCCCAGGGCCTGGTTGCCGTGGTTACCGGCGGTTCCGGTTTCCTCGGCTCCCACCTTTCCCGGCTGCTGCTGGAGCGGCTCCCAGTGCTCCCAGTTCCATCCCAGTTCCATCCCAGTTCCATCCCAGTTCCATCCCAGTTCCATCCCGTTCCCAGGGCCTGGTTGCCGTGGTTACCGGCGGTTCCGGTTTCCTCGGCTCCCACCTTTCCCAGCTGCTGCTGGAGCGGCTCCCAGTGCTCCCAGTTCCATCCCAGTTCCATCCCAGTTCCATCCCAGTTCCATCCCAGTTCCATCCCGTTCCCAGGGCCTGGTTGCCGTGGTTACCGGCGGTTCCGGTTTCCTCGGCTCCCACCTTTCCCGGCTGCTGCTGGAGCGGGAGCCGGAGCTTCGGGAGCTTCGCGTCCTCGACGTCCGCCCGGACCCGGCCGCGATCCCGGAGCGGCACCGTGAGCCCCGAATTCCCCCCAAATTCCCCCAAAAATTCCACCCCAAAAATTCCCCAGAATTTCCCCCAAAAATTCCCCAGAATTTCCCCAAAAAATTCCCCAGAATTTCCCCAAAAATTGCCCCAAAAATTCCCCGAAAAATTCCCCCAAATAATTCCCCGAAAAATTCCCCAAAATTTCCCCAAAAAATTCCCCAGAATTTCCCCAAAAATTGCCCCAAAAATTCCCCGAAAAATTCCCCCAAATAATTCCCCGAAAAATTCCCCAAAATTTCCCCCAAAAATTCCCCAAAATTTCCCCAAAAAATTGCCCCAAAAATTCCCCCAAAATTCTCCGAAATTCCTGAAATTCCTGGAATTCCCCAAAAATTCCCCCAAAATTCCCCGGAATTGCCCAAAAATTCCCCCAAAATTCCCCCCAAAAATTTCCCTCAAAATTCCCGAAATTGCCCAAATTCCTGAAATTCCTGGAATTCCCCAAAAATTTCCCCAAAAATTCCCCAAAATTCCCCAAAAATTCCCCCAAAATTCCCCGAAATTCCTGGAATTCCCCAAAAATTCCCCCCAAAAATTCCCCCAAAGTTCCCCGAAATTCCTGGAATTCCTGGAATTCCCCCAAAAATTCCCCAAAATTTCTCCAAAAATTCCCCCAAAAATTCCCCCCGCAAATTCTCCCAGAATTCCCGAAATTCCTGGAATTCCCCAAAAATTCCCCCCAAAAATTCCCCCCAAAATTCCCGAAATTCCTGGAATTCCCCAAAATTCCCCAAAAAATTCCCGAAAAATTCCCAAAATTCCTGGAATTTCCCCAAATTCCCCGAAATTCCCTGAAATTCCCCAAAACTCCCCAGAATTCCCGAAATTTGGGGCTGTTCTGGGGGGGCTGGAGGGGCACCTTGAGCCCCGGAATTCCCGGAATTCCTGAAATTCCCAAAATTCCCAAAATGCGGGGTTTTTGGGGCCGTTTCCTGGGGTTTTTGGGGCCATTTCCTGGGGTTTTTGGGGACGTTGCCCGGGGATTTTTGGGGACATTCCCTGGGATTTTGGGGCCGTTTCCTGGGATTTTTTGGGGCCATTTCCTGGGGTTTTTTGGGGACATTTCCTGGGGTTTTTTGGGGACATTTCCTGGGATTTTTTGGGGCCGTTTCCTGGGGTTTTTGGGGCCGTTTCCGGGGTTTTTGGGGCCGTTTCCTGGGGTTTTTGGGGTCATTCCCCGGGTTTTTGGGGCCGTTTCCCAGGGCTGTTTCCTGGGGTTTTTGGGGCCGTTTAGCGGGGATTTTGGGGCCATTTCTCTGGATTTTTGGGGCCATTTCCCGGGTTTTTTTTGGGGCCGTTTCCCGGGGTTTTTGGGGCCATTTCCTGGGGTTTTTGGGGCCATTTCCCGGGATTTTTGGGGCCATTTCCTGGGATTTTTGTGGCCATTTCCTGGGGATTTTTGGGGCCATTTGCTGGGGATTTTTGGGGCCGTTTCCTGGGATTTTGGGGCCGTTTCCTGGGGTTTTTTGGGACCGTTTCCCAGGGCCATTTCCTGGGGTTTTTGGGGCCGTTTAGCGGAGATTTTGGGGCCATTTCTCAGGATTTTTGGGGCCGTTTCCTGGGGTTTTTTGGGGCCATTTCCTGGGGTTTTTTGGGGCCATTTCCCGGGGGTTTTTTGGGGCCATTTCCTGGAATTTTTGGGGCCATTTCCCGGGGGTTTTTTGGGGCCATTTCCTGGAATTTTTGGGGCCATTTCCTGGGTTTTTGGGGGCCATTTCCTGGAATTTTTGGGGCCATTTCCCGGGGTTTTTTTGGGGCCATTTCCTGGAATTTTTGGGGCCATTTCCCGGGGGTTTTTTGGGGCCATTTCCTGGAATTTTTGGGGCCATTTCCTGGGTTTTTGGGGGCCATTTCCCGGGATTTTTGGGGCCATTTCCCCGGAGTTTTTTGGGGCCATTTCCTGGGATTTTGGGGCCGTTTCCCGGGGTTTTTGGGGCCGTTTCCTGGGGTTTTTTGTGGCTATTTCCTGGGGATTTTTGGGGCCATTTCCTGGGATTTTGGGGCCATTTCCTGGGGTTTTTGGGGGCCATTTCCCGGGGTTTTTTTGGGGCCATTTCCCGGGGTTTTTTTGGGGCCATTTCCTGGGGTTTTTTTGGGGCCGTTTCCTGGGGTTTTTGGGGCCATTTCCCGGGGTTTTTTTGGGGCCGTTTCCTGGGGTTTTTTGGGGCCATTTGCTGGGGATTTTTGGGGACGTTTCCCGGGGCTTTTGGGGCCGTTTCCTGGGGTTTTTGGGGCCATTTCTCAGGATTTTTGGGCCCGTTTCCCGGGGTTTTTGGGGCCGTTTCCCGGGGTTTTTTTTGGGGCTGTTTCCCGGGGTTTTTGGGGCCGTTTCCCGGGTTTTTGGGGTGACCCCGCCGTGCCCCCAGGCTCGCGGGTGCGGCTGCTCCAGGGCGACGTGGGCGACCTGGGCGCGCTGCGGGCGGCGCTGGCCGGAGCCGCCGTCGTGTTCCACGCCGCCTCCCTCGTGGACGTCTGGGGCCGCAGCAGCCCCGAGGCCATCGCCAGGGTCAACGTGCTGGGTAAACTGGGAGGCACTGGGAGGGGACTGGGAGGGACTGGGATGGACTGGGAGGGGATTGGGGGGCACTGGGAGGGACTGGGATGGACTGGGAGGGGATTGTGATAAACTGGGAGGGACTGGGAGGGGATTGGGGGGCACTGGGATGGACTGGGAGGGGATTGGGATAAACTGGGAGGGACTGGGAGGGGATTGGGATAAACTGGGAGGGACTGGGAGGGGATTGGGGGGCACTGGGATGGACTGGGAGGGGATTGAGGGGCACTGGGAGGGACTGGGATGGACTGGGAGGGGATTGGGATAAACTGGGAAGGACTGGGAGGGGATTGGGGGGCACTGGGAGGGACTGGGATGGACTGGGAGGGGATTGGGGGGGACTGGGAGGGGATTGGGGGGGACTGGGATGGACTGGGATGGACTGGGAGGGGATTGGGATAAACTGGGAGGGACTGGGAGGGGATTGGGGGGCACTGGGATGGACTGGGAGGGGATTGGGATAAACTGGGAGGGACTGGGAGGGGATTGGGATAAACTGGGAGGGACTGGGGGGGGATTGGGATAAACTGGGAGGGACTGGGAGGGGATTGGGGGGCACTGGGATGGACTGGGAGGGGATTGAGGGGCACTGGGAGGGACTGGGATGGACTGGGAGGGGATTGGGATAAACTGGGAAGGACTGGGAGGGGATTGGGGGGCACTGGGAGGGACTGGGATGGACTGGGAGGGGATTGGGGGGGACTGGGAGGGGATTGGGGGGGACTGGGAGGGACTGGGATGGACTGGGATGGACTGGGAGGGGATTGGGAGGGACTGGGATGGACTGGGAGGGGATTGGGGGGCACTGGGATGGACTGGGAGGGGCTGGGGAGAGGATTGGGGGGCACTGGGAGGGACTGGGAGAGGATTGGGGTGGATTTGGGGTGTCTGGAGGGGACTGGGATGGACTGGGATGGACTGGGAGGGCACTGGGAGGGACTGGGAGGGGATTGGGAGGGACTGGGAGAGATTGGTGTAAACTGGGAGGGACTGGGATGGACTGGGACGGACTGGGAAAAAGTGGGAAGGAATTGGGATAAAGTGGGGGGCACTGGGAGGGGATTGGGAGGGGATTGGGGGGCACTGGGATGGATTGGGAGGGACTGGGGAAGGGATTGGGAGGGACTGGGAGGGGACTGGGACAAACTGGGACAAACTGGGAGGGAACTGGGAGGGACTGGGATGGACTGGGACAAGCTGGGAGGGACTGGGAGGGCTTTGGGGGGCACTGGGAGGGACTGGGACAAACTGGGACAAACTGGGATGGACTGGGAGGGGATTTGGGGGCTCTGAGGCTCTTTTTGGGGGCATTTTGGGGTCGGGATTTTTGGGGGAATTTTGGACAATTTTTGGGGGGATTTTTGGGGAGATTTTGGGGCCTTGGGGGCGGGGATTTTTCCGGGTGGGTTTTGGGGCAATTTTTGGGGTCATTTGGGGTAATTTTGGGGTCATTATTTGGGGTATTTTTGGGGTCCTTTGAGGTTATTTTTGGGGTCATTTGGGGTTATTTTTGGGGTCATTATTTAGGGTATTTTTGGGATCATTTGGGGTATTTTTGGGGTCATTATTTGAGATATTTTGGGGTCATTATTTGGAGTATTTTTGGGGTCATTTGGGGTTATTTTTGGGGTCATTTGGGGTATTTTTGAGATCATTATTTGGGGTATTTTTGGGGTGATTTGGGGTATTTTTGGGATCATTGTTTGGGGTATTTTTGGGGTCATTTGGGGTATTTTTGGGGTCATTATTTGGAGTATTTTTGGGGTCATTATTTGGGGCATTTTTGGGGTCATTTGGGGTATTTTTGGGGTCATTATTTGGGGTATTTTTGGGATCATTATTTGGGGCATTTTTGGGATCATTATTTGGGGTATTTTTGGGGTCATTTGGGGTATTTTTGGGGTCATTATTTGGGGTATTTTTGGGGTCATTTGGGGTATTTTTGGGGTCATTATTTGGGGTATTTTTGGGATCATTATTTGGGGTATTTTTGGGATCATTATTTGGGGTATTTTTGGGATCATTTGGGGTACTTTTGGGGTCATTATTTGGGGTATTTTTGGGGTCATTTGGGGTATTTTTGGGGTCATTATTTGGGGTATTTTTGGGGTCATTATTTGGAGTATTTTTGGGGTCATTATTTGGGGCATTTTTGGGGTCATTATTTGGGGTATTTTTGGGGTCATTTGGGGTATTTTTGGGGTCATTATTTGGGGTATTTTTGGGGTCATTATTTGGGGCATTTTTGGGGTCATTTGGGGTATTTTTGGGGTCATTATTTGGGGCATTTTTGGGGTCATTATTTGGGGTATTTTTGGGATCGTTTGGGGTATTTTTGGGATCATTATTTGGGGTATTTTTGGGATCATTATTTGGGATATTTTTGGGATCATTATTTGGGGTATTTTTGGGGTCATTTGGGGTATTTTTGGGGTCATTATTTGGGGTATTTTTGGGGTCATTATTTGGGGCATTTTTGGGGTCATTTGGGGTATATTTGGGGTCATTATTTGGGGCATTTTTGGGATTGTTTGGGGTATTTTTGGGGTCATTATTTGGGGCATTTTTGGGATCATTATTTGGGGTATTTTTGGGGTGATTTGGGATATTTTTGGGGTCATTATTGGGGTATTTTTGGGGTCATTATTTGGAGTATTTTTGGGATCGTTTGGGGTATTTTTGGGGTGATTTGGGGCATTTTTGGGGCCCTTCTCAGGTACCAAGAACGTGATCAGGGGGTGCCAGGCCTGGGGGGTCCCGATCCTCGTCTACACCAGCAGCATGGAGGTCGTGGGGCCCAACACCCGCGGGGACCCTTTTGTCAGGTACCGACCCCAAAAACGCCCGAAATCACCCCAAAAACAGACTCGGCGCCCCCAAAAACCCCCCCGGGACCCCCAAAAAGCCACAAAGTCACCCCAAAACCTCGCATGGGATCCCCCCCCCCGAAAACCCGCTTTTTGTCAGGTACCGACCCCCAAAATCCCCTGAAGTCACCCCAAAATTGAAGTCGGGACCCCCAAAATCCCCCAAATACCTCAAGGAATCCCCCAAAAAATTCTCAAAAAACCAAAAAACACCCAAAAAAATCCCCAAAAAAATCCCCCCAAAAGACAAAAAAACCCAAAAAACCAAAAAAGCCAAAAACCCCAAAAAACCCCAAACCCCCCAAAAAACCCAAAAACCCCCAAAAAACCACAAACCCCCCCAAAACCAAAAAAACCCCTCAAAAATCACCCCCAAAACCCCCAAAAAATCCAAAATCCCCCAAAAAACCCAAAAAATCCAAAAATCACAAAAACGCCCAAAACACCCCAAAAATAATCCCGGGACCCCCCCCCAAAAATCCTCTCGGGAGCTCCTGACCCCAAAACACCCCAAAATCACCCCAAAATCACTCCAGAAATGGGGGAATTTTGGGAGGTTTTGGGGGGATTTTGGGGGATTTTTGGGGGATTTTGGGTGGGGAATTTTGGGGGATTTTTGGGGGGATTTTTTTTGGGCTTTTGGGGGGATTTTTGGGGTTTTTTTGGGGGAATTCTGGGGAATTTTGGGGGGATTTTTTTTGGATTTTTTTTTTATTTTTTTTGGATTTTTGAGGGAATTTTGGGGGGAATTTTTGTTGTTTTTTTTTTAAATTTTTTGTGGCTCTTTTGGGATTTTTTTGGGGGGCGAATTCCCTCAGATTTGGGGGAGGATTCTGGGGGGGTTTCCCTGGATTTTGGGGTCCCCCTGGTGAATTTGGGGTCCCCAGATCCCCAAAATTGGGGAATTTCGGGAGGTCGGGGGGGAGGGGGGAGCGATTTTGAGGCATTTCTGGAGTGGTTTTTGGTGGAATTTTGGGGGAATTCGGGTGGAATTTTGGCGGAATTTTGGGGGGATTTTGGTGGAATTTCGGGCTCTTGGGGGGGATTTCGGGATCCCCCAAATTTTGGGGTCCCCCCCCTGAGGATTTCGGGGCTCCCCGTGGTGATTTCGGGGCTCCCCAAATCCCCGAAACGGAGGAATCCGGGGAGGTTTTGGGGTGGGGTTTTGGGGCGATTTCGTGGGAATTTCGGGCTCTTCGGGGGAATTTCGGGATCCCCTAAATTTTGGGGTCCCCCCCCGAGGATTTTGGGGTCCCCCCCCCGAGGATTTCGGGGCTCCCCGTGGTGATTTCGGGGCTCCCCAAATCCCCGAAACGGAGGAATCCGGGGAGGTTTTGGGGCGATTTCGTGGGAATTTCGGGCTCTTCGGGGGAATTTCGGGATCCCCCAAATTTTGGGGTCCCCCCCCTGAGGGTTTTGGGGTCGCAGGGGGGACGAGGACTCCCCGTACCCCACGCGCCACTCGGAGCCGTACCCCCTGAGCAAGGCCCAGGCCGAGCGCCTCGTCCTGGAGGCCAACGGGACCCCCGTGAGTGGCACCCCAAAAAATCTGGGGGCATTTCGGGGGGGGTTTGGGGGATCTTGGGGGGGTCCTGGGGGAATTTGGGAATTTTGGGGAGTCCTGGGGGGGATTTTGGGATTTGGGGGGGTCCTGGGGGGGATTTGGGGGAGGATTTGGGAATTCTGGGGAGGATTTGGGGATTTTGGGGAGGATTTGTGAATTTTGGGGGATCCTGGGAGGGATTTTTGGGGAGGATTTGGGGATTTTGGGGAGGATTTGGGAATTTTGGGGGGTCCTGGGGAGGATTTTGGGGAGGATTTGGGGATTTTGGGGAGGATTTGGGAATTTTGGGGGGTCCTGGGGGGGATTTTGGGCAGGATTTGGGGATTTTGGGGAGGATTTGGGAATTTTGGGGGGTCCTGGGGGGGATTTTGGGCAGGATTTGGGAATTTTGGGGAGGATTTGGGGATTTGGGGGGTCCTGGGGGGGATTTTGGGGAGGATTTGGGGATTTTGGGGAGGATTTGGGAATTTTGGGGGGTCCTGGGGGGGATTTGGGGGGATTTTGGGATTTGGGGGAGTCCTGGGGGGGATTTTGGGGAGGATTTGGGAATTTTGGGGAGGATTTGTGGATTTTGGGGGGTCCTGGGGGGATTTTGGGGGGATTTTGGGGTGAATCCCCGGGATTTCGGGTGGAATTCTCAGGATTTCGGGTGGAATCCCCGGGATTTCGGGTGGAACCCTTGGGATTTCGGGTGGAATCCGCGGGATTTTGGGGTGAATTTCTGGGATTTCGGGGTGAATCCCTGGGATTTCGAGTGCAATCCCCAGGATATTGGGATGGAACCTTCAGGATTTCGGGTGGAACCCTCGGGATTTCGGGTCGAATTCCCGGGATTTCGGGCTAGAATCTCTGGGATTTCGGGGTGGAACCCCCGGGATTTTCGGGGCGGAACCCCCGGAATTCCGGGCTCCCGCAGGTGGCCGGCGGCGGCCGTTTGGTGACGCTGTCCCTGCGCCCCACCGGGATTTTCGGGGAGCGCCACCCGCTCCTGGAGCTCTTCTAACCGGCGGGGGAAGGGCCTGGGGGGGTGGGTGCCCCGGACCCTCCCCCCCCACGCCGAGCACGGGAGGGTCTACGCAGGTGAGGGGATGCACCTGAGGGAAAAACCCCCCCAAAATCCTCCCCAAAATCCTTCCCATCCTCCCCAGAATGCCCCCTGATTTTTCCCAAATCCCCCCACAAAATCACCCCCAAAATCACCCCAAAATCTCCCTGAAATCTCCCCAAAATCTCCCTGAAATCTCCCCAAAATCCCCCCAAAAATCACCCCAAAATCTTCAAAAAATCACCCCAAAATCTCCCCAAAATCCCCCCAAAATCGCCCCAGAATTCACCCCAAAATCTCCCAAAAATCCCCCCAAAATCCCCCCCAATATCCCTCCCATCCTCCCCAGAATGCCCCCTGATTTTTCCCAAATCCCCCCACAAAATCACCCCAAAATCTCCCTGAAATCTCCCCAAAATCTCCCTGAAATCTCCCCAAAATCCCCCCAAAAATCACCCTAAAATCTCCAAAAAATCACCACAAAATCTCCCAAAAATCCCCCCAAAATCCCCCCAAAATCCCCCCAAATCCCCCAATTCCCCCCAAAAAAATCCCCAAAATCCCCCAAATCCCCCAAAATCCCCCAAATCCCCCAATTCCCCCCCCAAAACCTCCCGCAATTTTCCCAAAAAACCCCCCAAACCCCCCCAAAATCCCCCAAATCCCCCTAAATCCCCAAAAAACCCCCCAACCCCCCCCCAAATCCCCCCCAAATCCCCCAAATCCCCCAAAATCCCCCCGAATCCTCAACATCCCCCAAAATCCCCTAAATCCCCCCCAAATCCCCCCAAAATCCCTTAAATCCCCCCAAACCCCCAAATCTCCTCAAGCTCCCCCAATTTTCCCCAAAAAAATCCCCAAAATCCCCCCAAACCCCCTCAAAATCCCCCAAATCCCCCAATTCCCACCCCAAAAATCCCCCAAATCCCCCAAACCCCCTCAAATCCCTCACATCCCCCAATCCCCCCCCAAAAACCTCCCGCTATTTTCCCCAAAAAAATCCCCCAAAACCCTCCAAAATCCCCCGAAATCCCCCAAATCCCCTCAAAATCCCCCCAAAATCCCCCAATTCCCCCCAAAAAAATCCCCAAAATCCCCCCAAACCCCCTCAAAATCCCCCCAAATCCCCCAATTCCCCCCCAAAAAATCCCCAAAATCCTCCCAAACCCCCCAAAATCCCCCCAAATCCCCCCAAATCCCCCACATCCCCCAATCCCCCCCCAAAAACCTCCCGCTATTTTCCCCAAAAAAATCCCCCAGAATCCCCCAAAATCCCCCAAACCCCCCCAAAAACCCCCCAAACCCCCCCAAATCCCCCCAAATCTCCAAAAATCCCCCCAAAATCCCCCGAAATCCCCCAAATGCCCCTCAAAATCCCCTCAAAATCCCCCAAATCCCCCAATTCCCCCCAAAAAAATCCCCAAAATCCCCCCAAACCCCCTCAAAATCCCCCCAAAATCCCCCCAAGCCCCCCAAAATCCCCCCAAATCCCCCCAAATCCCTCACATCCCCCAATCCCCCCCAAAAACCTCCCGCTATTTTCCCCAAAAAAATCCCCCAAAATCCTCCAAAATCCCCCAAAACCCTCCAAAATCCCCCCAACCCCCCCAAAACCCCCCAAAATCCCCCCAAAAACCCCTGGGCGACCCCGCAGGCAACGTGGCCTGGATGCACGTCCTGGCGGCCCGCGCCGCCCGCCGCAGCCCGGCCTCGGTGGCGGGCGAGGTTTTCTTCTGCTACGACGCCTCTCCCCGCGTCCCCTACGAGGATTTCAACCTCCTGCTGCTGGGCCCGGCCGGGATCCGCTCCGGCGGCCCCCGGATCCCGCCGGCGCTGCTGGGAATGCTGGCCCGGCTCAACGGGGCCCTGCGGCGGCTGCTGGGGGCTCTGGGCGCCGGCTTCGCGCCGCTGCTCAACCCCTACACCTGGGCCGTGGCCTGCACGGCCTTCACCGTCCGCACCGACAAGGCCGAGCGCCGCTTCGGCTACCGGCCGCTCTTCTCCTGGGAGGAGGCCCGCGAGCGCACGCTGGCCTGGGTGCGGGGGCTGGACGGGGCGTGAGGGGAGGGGAAAAGGGGGGGATTTGGGGTTTGATCCCGATCCTGGGTGGAATCCGGGCCGGGATTTGGGGCTGAGATTAATCCAGGAGTGATTTGGGGCTGGGATTGATCCTGGATGGAATCCAGGCCGGCATTTGGGGTTGATCCCGATCCTGGAGGGAATCCGGGCCGGGATTTGGGGTTGACCCTGATCCTGGAGGGAATCCGGGCCGGGATTTGGGGCTGAGATTAATCCAGGAGTGATTTGGGGCTGGGATTGATCCTGGATGGAATCCGGGCCGGGATTTGGGGTTGATCCTGATTCTGGAGGGAATCCGGGCCGGGATTTGGGGTTGATCCTGATTCTGGAGGGAATCCGGGCCGGGATTTGGGGTTGATCCCGATCCTGGAGGGAATCCGGGCCAGGATTTGAGGTTGATCCTGATCCTGGATGGAATCCAGGCCAGGACTTGGGGCTGATCACAATCCTGGAGGGAATCCGGGCCAGGGTTTGGGGCCGAGGTTGATCCTGGAGGGAATCCGGGCCAGGGTTTGGGGCTGATCACAATCCGGGAGGAAATCCAGGCCAGGATTTGGGGTTGATCCTGATCCTGGATG
Organism: Aphelocoma coerulescens; assembly: GCF_041296385.1. NCBI lineage: Eukaryota > Metazoa > Chordata > Aves > Passeriformes > Corvidae > Aphelocoma > Aphelocoma coerulescens. The sequence continues at coordinate 181,755 of NW_027183553.1, forward strand.
GAATCCGGGCCAGGGTTTGGGGCCGAGGTTGATCCTGAGTGAAATCCAGGCCAGGATTTGTCTCTGATCCCAGTCCTGAGGCAAATCCGGGCCGGGATTTGGTCTGAGATTGATCCGGGGGGAATTCGGGGTCGGGATTTGGGTCTGACCCCAATCCTGAAAGGGATCCAGGCCGGGCTTTGTGTCTGATCCTGATCCTACAGTGGATCCAGGCCAGGCTTTGCATCTGATCCCAATCCTGAGGGAATCCAGGCCAGGATTTACCCCCGGTCCCAATCCCGGCCTTGCTCCAGGCCGGGCTTTGGCTCTGACGCCGATCCTGAGGGGAATCCAGGCCGGGTTTTACCTCTGCTCCCGATCCTGGGGAAAATCCAGGCCGGGCTTTGCTCTCGATCCCAATCCCAGCCCCGATCCAGGCCGGGCTTTGCTCTTGATCCCAATCCCAGCCCCGATCCAGGCCGGGCTTTCCCCCCCCCGTCCGAAAAAAATCCGCATTTTTCCCCTCAAATTCCAGCCGCGATCCAGGCCGGGATTTCCCCCGTTCCTGATCCCATTCCCGATCCTGTTCCCAATCCAGGCTGGGATTTCCCCATTCCCGATCCCATTCCCGATCCCATTCCCGATCTCGATCCAGGCTGGGATTTCCCCCATTCCTGATCCCATTCCCGATCCTGTTCCCGTTCCCATTCCCATTCCCGATCCCGTTCCCGATCCCATTCCCGATCCCGTTCACGATCCAGGCCGGATTTCCCTCATTCCCGTTTCCATTCCCGTTCCCCTTCCCGATCCCATTCCCGATCCAGGCCGGGATTTCCCCTATTCCCGATCCCATTCCCATTCCCGATCCCGTTCCTGATCCAGGCCGGGATTTCCCCCCATTCCCGATCCCAATCCCATTCCGTTCCTGATCCTGTTCGTGATCCAGGCCGGGATTTCCCCCATTCCCGATCCCATTCCTGTTCCCAATCCCAATCCCAATCCCATTCTTGATCCCATTCCCAATTCCATTCCCGATCCAAGCCAGGATTTCCCCCATTCCTGATCCCCTTCCCGATCCCCTTCCCGTTCCCATTCCCGATCCCGTTCCCGATCCAGGCCGGATTTCCCCTATTCCCGATCCCATTCCCATTCCCGATCCCGTTCCTGATCCAGGCCGGGATTTCCCCCATTCCCGATCCCAATCCCATTCCGTTCCTGATCCTGTTCGTGATCCAGGCCGGGATTTCCCCCATTCCCGATCCCATTCCTGTTCCCAATCCCAATCCCAATCCCATTCTTGATCCCATTCCCAATTCCATTCCCGATCCAAGCCAGGATTTCCCCATTCCTGATCCCCTTCCCGATCCCCTTCCCGTTCCCATTCCCGATCCCATTCCCGATCCAGGCCGGGATTTCCCCTATTCCCGATCCCATTCCCCTTCCCGTTCCCATTCCCGATCCCATTCCCGATCCCGTTCCCGATCCAGACCGGGATTTCCCCCATTCCCGATCCCATTCCCGATCCCATTCCCGATCCAGGCCGGGTTTTCTCCCTTCAATATTTTCAAATAAAACGGAAAAAAATTGGGGGAAATTTTTTTTGTTTTTTTTTGGTTTTTTTTGTTTGTTTTTTTTTTCGGAGCCTTTTCGGGGCGGGATTCGGGAATTCCGGGGGCATTCCGAGGAATTCCGGGGAATTCCAGGGAATTCCCCCAATTTTGGGAGGGGTTTTTTTTTTATATATATATTTTTTTTTTTGGGATTAAAATCCGGCCGGATTTGGGGAATTCCCGACGCCGCTTTTTTTTTTTTTTTTTTTTTTTTTTCCCGGGAAGCTCCGGGTTGGGATGAGGGGGGGAGGGGGGGGGAGGGGGAGGGGCGGCACCTGCTGGGGGTGGGGGAGGGGCAACCCCCCCCGCCCCCTCCCCCTTGCAGCTGCCGCCCCTCCCCCCACCCCGGGGTTATTTTTGGGTCCCTTCTCCCTCCGGGGCCCTTTTAGGGTAAAACCGGGCGCCCTCCGCCCCTCCCCCACCCCGGCCCCTCCCCCCCCCACCCCTCCCCCACCCCCCCCCAAAAAAAAAAACCAAAAAAAAAAAAAAAAAACCCCCTCCCCCGCACCCCAAATCGCCGGAAAACGCCCCAAAAAAATCACCCTCGGCCCCTCCCCCACCCCACCCTTTTTGGGGGGGGGAGGGGGGTCCCCGCCCCCTCCCCCAACCCCGAGCCCTCCCCTCCCCCCCCTCAGTCTGGGGGTGGGGGAGGGGCCGCGGTGACCCCGCGGGGAGGACGCGACCTTTGACCCCTTGGGGGGAGGGGGGAGGGGTGGGATTGGGGGCGGGGTTGGGGGAATTTTGGGGCCGTTTTGAGGGGATTTGGGGGGCGTTTGGGGCCATTTCGGGTCTGGGTTTGGGGTAAATTTGGGGTCCTTTTTGGGTAGATTTTGGGTCCATTTTGGGTCCATTTTGGGTCCAATTTGGGGGAATTTGTGTCCATTTTGGGTCCATTTTGGGTCCATTTTTGGGTCCATTTTGGGTCCATTTTTGGGTCCATTTTGGCCCCATTTTGAGTCCAATTTGAGTCCATTTTTGGGTCCTTTTCGGGTCCATTTTTGGGTCAATTTGGGGGGAATTTGGGTCCATTCTGAGTCCATTTCAGGTCCAATTTTGGGTCCGTTTTGGGTCCATTTTTGGGTCCACTTCGGCTCCATTTTTGGGTTCATTTCGGGTCCATTTTGGGTCCAATTTGGGGGAATTTGGGCCCATTTTTGGCTCCATTTTTGGCTCCATTTTGGGTCCATTTCAGGTCCATTTTTGGGTCCATTTTTGGGACCGTTTTGGGTCCATTTGGGTCCATTTTAGGGTCCATTTTTGGGTAAATTTTGGGTCCATTTCGGGTCCATTTTGAGTCCATTTTGAGTCCATTTTGGGTCCATTTTTGGGTCCACTTCGGCTCCATTTTTGGGTTCATTTCGGGTCCATTTTGGGTCCAATTTGGGGGAATTTGGGCCTATTTTTGGCTCCATTTTTGGCTCCATTTCGGGTCCATTTTTGGGTCCATTTCTGGTCAATTTTAGGGGAATTTGGGTCCATTTTTGGGTCCATTTCGAGTCCATTTTGGGTCCATTTTGGGTCCAATTTGGGGGAATTTGGGTCCATATTTGGGTCCATTTTTGGCTCCATTTTTGGCTCCATTTTTGGGTCCATTTCTGGTCAATTTTAGGGTCCATTTTTGGGTAAATTTTGGGTCCATTTTGGGTCCATTTTGGGTCCATTTTTGGGTCCATTTTTGGGTCCATTTTGGGTCCATTTTTGGGTCCATTTCGGGTCCATTTTCGGGTCCATTTTGGGTCCATTTTTGGGTCCATTTTTGGGTCAATTTTTGGGTCCATTTCGGGTCTATTTTTGGGTCCATTTTGGGTCCATTTCGGGTCCATTTCGGGCCCATTTCGGGCCCATTTCAGGTCCATTTTGGCTCCATTTTGAGTCCATTTTCAGGCCCATTTCACCTCCATTTTTGGGTCCATTTCGGCTCCGTTTCGGCTCCATTTTGAGTCCATTTTGAGTCCATTTTCGGGTCCATTTTGGGCCCATTTCGGCTCCATTTTGGCTCCATTTTGGGTCCATTTTTGGCTCCATTTTAGGCCCATTTTGGCTCCATTTCGGCTCCATTTCGGCTCCATTTTGGCTCCATTTTGGCTCCATTTCGGCTCTGTTTTGGGCCCGTTTCGGGCCCATTTCGGCTCCATTTCGAGTCCATTTTCGGGCCCACTTCGGCTCCGTTTCGGGCCCATTTCAGGCCCATTTCGGCTCCATTTCGGGCCCATTTCAGCTCCATTTCGAGTCCATTTTCGGCTCCATTTCGGGCCCATTTCGGCTCCATTTCGGCTCTGTTTTGGGCCCGTTTCGGGCCCATTTTGGCTCCATTTTGAGTCCATTTTCAGGCCCATTTCGGCTCCATTTCGGGCCCATTTCGAGTCCATTTTCGGCTCCATTTCAGGCCCATTTCGGCTCCATTTCGGCTCTGTTTTGGGCCCATTTTGGGCCCATTTCTGCTCCATTTCGGGCCCATTTCGAGTCCATTTTCGGGCCCATTTCGGGCCCACTTTGGCTCCATTTCGGCTCTGTTTTGGGCCCGTTTCGGGCCCATTTTGGCTCCATTTCGAGTCCATTTTCGGGCCCATTTCAGGCCCATTTCGGCTCCATTTCGGGCCCATTTCGAGTCCATTTTCGGGCCCACTTCAGCCCCATTTCAGGCCCATTTCGGCTCCATTTCGGCTCTGTTTTGGGCCCATTTCGGGCCCACTTCGGCTCCATTTCGGGCCCATTTCGGCTCCATTTCGAGTCCATTTTCGGGCCCATTTCGGCTCCATTTCGGGCCCATTTCGGCTCCATTTCGAGTCCATTTTCGGGCCCATTTCGGCTCCATTTCGGGCCCATTTCGAGTCCATTTTCAGGCCCATTTCAGGCCCATTTCGGCTCCATTTCGGCTCTGTTTTGGGCCCATTTCGGGCCCATTTCGGCTCCATTTCGGGCCCATTTTGAGTCCATTCGGGGCCATCCCGGCGGGGGGGGTTCTCCCCCCACCCCCTCCCCCACCCCCTCCCGTCCATCACCACCCAAAATAACCCCGGGGTGGGGGGGGGGGAGGGGGTGTCAGGGGACACCGCGCGGGTGACAAGTGACACCGGGGGGGGGGGGGAGGGGACATTTAGGGGGAGGGGACACTCGGGGAGGGGGGAAGGGGGGGGGGGCCTCACCCCCCCTTTTTAAGCCCCCGCGCTTGGAGCCCCCTCCCCCAAAACGCCTCGGGCGGCCCCGGGGGTGGCGTTTGGTGGCCCGGGGGTGGCTTTTGGTGGCCCCGGGGGGGGGGGCGGCGGTGGTCGCGCGTGGGGGGGGGGGGGGTCGCAGCCATGGAGAACGCCCACGCCAAGACGGCCGAGGAGTGCCTGGCGTTTTTTGGGGTCACCGAGGGGGTCGGGCTGAGCCCCGAGCAGGTCAAGAGGAACCTGGAGAAATACGGCCCCAATGGTGAGGGGGGGGGGGGGGGGCGGCTTGGGGGGGGGCGGTTTGGGGGGGCTTTAAGGGGGTTTGGGGGGGTTTGGGGGGGTTTGGGGGGGTTTGGGGTCAATGCCAGGGGGTTTGGGGGGGATTTGGGGGGGCTTGGGGGGGTTTGGGGTCAATGCCAGGGGGTTTGGGGGGGATCTGGGGGGCTTTAAGGGGGTTTGGGGGGATTTGGGGGGGTTTGGGGTCAATGCCAGGGGGTTTGGGGGGGATTTGGGGGGCTTTAAGGGGGTTTGGGGGGATTTGGGGGGGTTTGGGGTCAATGCCAGGGGGTTTGGGGGGGATTTAAGGGGGTTTGGGGGGGATTTGGGGTCAATTCCAGGGGATTTGGGGGGGATTTGGGGTCAATTCCAGGGGATTTGGGGGAGATTTGGGGTCAATGCCAGGGGATTTGGGGGAGATTTGGGGGAAATTTGGGGCCAGTTCCAGGGGTTTGGGGGGGGTTGGGGGGATTTAAGGGGGTTTGGGGGGGGTTGGGGTCAATGCCAGGGGGTTTGGGGGGGATTTGGGGGGGTTTGGGGTCAATTCCAGGGGATTTGGGGGGGATTTGGGGGGGGTTGGGGCCAATTCCAGGGGATTTGGGGTCAATGCCAGGGGATTTGGGGGGGTTTTGGGGGGATTTAAGGGGGTTGGGGGGGGTTGGGGTCAATGCCAGGGGATTTGGGGGCATCTGGAGGGGTTTGGGGCCAACTCCAGGGGATCTGGGGGAGGTTTGGGGTCAATTCCAGGGGGTTTGGGGGAGATTTGGAGGGGTTTGGGGGGCTTTGGGACCATTTCGGGGGATTTGGGGGGGATTTGGGGGAAATTTGGCGCCAATTCCAGGGGTTTGGGGGGGGGGATTGGGGGGATTTAAGGGGGTTTGGGGGGGTTTGGGGCCAATTCCAGGGGATTTGGGAGGGTTTGGGGTCAATGCCAGGGGATTTGGGGGGGTTTTGGGGGGTTTAATGGGGGGGTTTGGGGCCAATTCCAGGGGATTTGGGGGAGATTTGGGGGGGGTTGGGACCATTTCGGGGGATTTGGGGGAGATTTTGGGGAGTTTGGGGCCAATTCCAGGGGTTTTGGGAGGGTTTGGGGGGGTCTGGGGCGGTTTGGGGTCAATTCCAGGGGATTGGGGGGGTTTGGGGTCAATTCCAGGGGATTTGGGGGAGATTTGGGGGGGTTTGGAGGGATTTGGGGTCAATTCCAGGGGATTTGGGGGAGATTTGGGGGAAATTTGGGGGAAATTTGGGGGAGTTTGGGGCCAATTCCAGGGGTTTTGGGAGGGTTTGGGGGGGTCTGGGGCGGTTTGGGGTCAATTCCAGGGGATTTGGGGGCGTCTGGGGGGGTTTGGGGTCAATTCCAGGGAATTTGAGGGGGCTTGGGGGCCAATTCCAGGGGATTTGGGGGGGATTTGGGGAAAATTGGAGGGGATTTGGGGCCGTTTCAGGGGCTTTTGGGGGATTTGGGGCCGTTTCGGGGGGATTTAGGGGCATTTTGGGGCCAAGTCAGGGGATTTGGGAGATTTTGGGGGGATTTGAGGGGGTTTGGGGGAAGTTGGAGGGGATTTGGGGGCCGTTTCGGGGGGATTTTGGGGGGATTTGGGGCCATTCCAGCGGATTTGGGAGGAGTTTAGGGGGATTTGGTGGGGTTTTGGGTCCAATTCCAGGGGATTTGGGGCCGTTTCGGGGGGATTTGGGGGATTTTGGCCGGATTTGGGGGATTTGGGGGGCATTTGGGAGGGGTTTGGGAAAACCTGGGGGGGTTTTGGGGGGAGTTTGGGGGGGATTTGAGGGGGATTTGGGGGATTTTGGGGAGATTTGGGATGAGCTTGGAGAAAGTTGGAGGGGATTTTGGGGGCGTTTGGGGGGGGATTTGGGGAATTTCTGGGATTGGGGGGTTTGGGATTTCTGGGAAGGGTTTGGGGAATTTTGGGGGGGATTTTGGGGAGGTTTGGAGAAGTTTGAGGGAGGATTTGGGGGAGATTTGAGGGAATTTGGGGGATTTGGGGGATTTTGGGGGATTTTGGGGGCTCTAACGTGTCCCCTCCCCCCTCCAGAGCTGCCAGCAGAGGAAGGTGAGTGGCACTGTCCCCAAAATGCCCGAAAATGTCCCCAAAATGACCCCAAATGTCCCAAAAATGACCCCAAATATCTAAAAAATGCCTCAAAATGCCCCAAAATGCCCCAAAATGTCCCCAAAATGACCCCAAATATCTAAAAAATGCCCCAAAATGCCCCAAACTGTCTCCAAAATGACCCAAAATGACCCAAAATGTCCCCAAAATGACCCAAAAAGTCTCGAAGTGTCCCCAAAATGTCCCCAAATGTCCCCAAATGTCCCCAAATGTCCCCAAAATGTCCCCAAATGTCCCCAAAATGACCCCAAAATGACCCCAAATATCTTAAAAATGCCCCGAAATGTCCCCAAACTGTCCCCAAAATGCCCCAAAATGTCCCCAAAATTACCCAAAAAGTCTCGAAGTGTCCCCAAAATGTCCCCAAATGTCCCCAAATGTCCCCAAAAAGTCTCAAAATGCCCAAAAATGTCCCCGAATGTCCCCAAATTGTCCCCAGAATGACCCAAATTGTCCCCAAAAGGACCCAAAAAGTCTGAAATTGTCCCCAAAATGTCCCCAGATGTCCCCAAATGACCCCAAAATGACCCTAAATATCTTAAAAACGCCCCAAAATGTCCCCAAATCGTCCCCAAAATGACCCAAAAAGTCTCGAATCGTCCCCAAAATATCCCCAAAATGCCCCAAAATGCCCCAAAATGCCCCAAATCCAGGGAAATCCATCTGGGAGTTGGTGGTGGAGCAGTTCGAGGATCTCCTGGTGCGGATCCTGCTCCTGGCGGCCTGCATCTCCTTCGTGAGTGACGGGATTGGGGGGGTTTGGGGGATTTGGGGGGGTTTGGGGGGTTTTGGGGGATTTTGGGGGGATTTTTTGGGGGATTTTTGGGGATTTTGGGGGAATTCGGGTTAAGTTTTTGGAAATTTTGGGGAATTTTGGGGGGATTTGGGGGGATTTGGGGGGATTTGGAGGGATTTTGGGGGAATTTGGGGGAAGTTTTTGGGGATTTTGGGGAATTTTTGGGGGATTTTGGCGGATTTGGGGTAGGTTTGGGGCGGATTTGGGGTTTCTGGCAGGTTTGGGGGCGGGTTTGGGGTGGATTTGGGTTGATTTTGGTGGATTGGGGTGGATTGGGGCAGATTTGGGGTGGATTTTTGGTGGATTTGGGGCGGATTTGGGGTGGATTTGGGGTGGATTTGGGGTGGATTTGGGGCGGATTTGGGGTGGATTTGGGGTGGATTTGGGGCGGATTTTGGGCGGATTTGGGGCGGATTTTGGGCGGATTTGGGGTGGATTTTTGAGGTTTTTGGGGCAGGTTTGGGGCAGGTTTGGGGCAGATTTGGGGCGGATTTTTGGCGGGTTTGGGGCGGGTTTGGGGCGGATTTTGGGCAGATTTGGGGCGGGTTTGGGTGGATTTTGGGTGGATTTTTGAGGATTTGGGGTGGATTTGGGGCGGATTTGGGGTGGAATTTTGAGGTTTTTGGGGCGGATTTGGGGCGGATTTTTGAGGTTTTTGGGGTGGGTTTGGGCGGATTTTGGGCGGATTTTGGGCAGATTTGGGCGGATTTGGGGTGGGTTTGGGGTTTTTGGTTGATTTTGGGCGGATTTGAGGCGGATTTGGGGTGGATTTTTGAGGTTTTTTGGGCGGATTTGGGACTGGTTTTGGGCAGATTTGGGGCGGATTTGGGGCGAATTCGGGGTGGATTTTTGAGGTTTTTGGGGCGGATTTGGGCGGATTTTGGGCGGATTTGGGGCGGGTTTGGGGCGGATTTGGGGCGGGTTTGGGGCGGATTTGGGGCGGATTTTTGGCGGGTTTGGGGCGGATTTGGGGCGGATTTTGGGCAGATTTGGGGCAGGTTTGGGTGGATTTTGGGTGGATTTTTGAGGATTTGGGGCGGATTTGGGGTGGATTTTTGAGGTTTTTGGGGTGGATTTGGGGCGGATTTTTGAGGTTTTTGGGGTGGGTTTGGGCGGATTTTGGGCGGATTTTGGGCAGATTTGGGCGGATTTGGGGTGGGTTTGGGGTTTTTGGTTGATTTTGGGCGGATTTGAGGCGGATTTGGGGTGGATTTTTGAGGTTTTTTGGGCGGATTTGGGACTGGTTTTGGGCAGATTTGGGGCGGATTTGGGGCGAATTCGGGGTGGATTTTTGAGGTTTTTGGGGCGGATTTGGGCGGATTTTGGGCGGATTTGGGGCGGGTTTGGGGCGGATTTGGGGCGGGTTTGGGGCGGATTTGGGGCGGATTTTTGGCGGGTTTGGGGCGGATTTGGGGCGGATTTTGGGCAGATTTGGGGCAGGTTTGGGTGGATTTTGGGTGGATTTTTGAGGATTTGGGGCGGATTTGGGGTGGATTTTTGAGGTTTTTGGGGTGGATTTGGACGGATTTGGGTGAATTTGGGGCGGATTTGGGGCGGGTTTGGGGTGGATTTTGGGGTGGAATTTTGAGGTTTTTGGGGCGGATTCGGGGTGGATTTTTGAGGTTTTTGGGGCGGATTTGGGCGGATTTTGGGCGGATTTGGGCGGGTTTGGGGCGGATTTGGGGTTTTTGGTTGATTTTGGTTGATTTGGGGCGGATTTGGGTGGATTTTTGAGGTTTTTTGGGGCAAATTTGGGTGGATTTTGGGCGGATTTGGGGTGGATTCGGGGCAGATTTTGGGCGGATTTGGGGCGGATTTGGGGCGGATTTGGGGTGGATTTTTGAGGTTTTTGGGGCGGGTTTTGGGGCGGATTTTGGGTGGATTTGGGGCGGATTTTGGGCGGATTTTGGGCGGATTTGGGGTGGATTTTTGAGGTTTTTGGGGCGGATTTGGACGGATTTGGGGTGGATTTGGGGCGGATTTGGGGCGCGTTTGGGGCGGGTTTGGGGTTTTTGGGGGTCCGGGGCCGCCGCCAGCGCTGCCCCCGCTGCCCCCAGGTGCTGGCCTGGTTCGAGGAGGGCGAGGAGACCATCACGGCCTTCGTGGAGCCCTTCGTGATCCTCCTCATCCTCATCGCCAACGCCATCGTCGGCGTCTGGCAGGTGGGGGCATTTCGGGGACGTTTGGGGACATTTGGGGACATTTTGGGGAGGTTTGGGGACATTCTGGGGAGGTTTGGGGACATTTTGGGGACGTTTTGGGGACATTTGGGGAGGTTTGGGGACATTTTGGGGACGTTTGGGGAGGTTTGGGGACATTTTGGGGACGTTTTGGGGATGTTTGGGGAGGTTTGGGGACATTTTGGGGACATTTTGGGGACATTTTGGGGAGGTTTGGGGACATTTTGGGGACATTTTGGGGACATTGGGGGATGTTTGGGGAGGTTTGGGGACATTTTGGGACATTTGGGGACATTTGAGGACATTTTGGGGAGGTTTGGGGACATTTTGGGGACGTTTTGGGGATGTTTGGGGAGGTTTGGGGACATTTTGGGGACGTTTTGGGGAGGTTTGGGGACATTTTGGGGACATTTTGGGGACATTTTGGGGAGGTTTGGGGACATTTTGGGGACATTTTGGGGACATTGGGGGATGTTTGGGGAGGTTTGGGGACATTTTGGGACATTTGGGGACATTTGAGGACATTTTGGGGAGGTTTGGGGACATTTTGGGGACATTGGGGGATGTTTGGGGAGGTTTGGGGACGTTTTGGGGACGTTTGGGGAGGTTTGGGGACATTTTGGGGACGTTTTGGGGGACGTTTGGGGAGGTTTGGGGACATTTTGGGGACATTTTGGGGAGGTTTGGGGACATTTGGGGAGGTTTGGGGACATTTTGGGGACGTTTTGGGGACATTTTGGGGACATTGGGGGATGTTTGGGTCATTTTGGGGACATTTTGGGACATTTGGGGACATTTTGGGGAGGTTTGGGGACATTTTGGGGACGTTTTGGGGATGTTTGGGGAGGTTTGGGGACGTTTTGGGGATGTTTGGGGAGGTTTGGGGACATTTTGGGGACGATTTGGGGAGATTTTGGGACATTTCGGGGGCATTTGGGGACATTTGGGGACATTTTGGGGTCTTTTTGGGGACATTTTGGGGCATTTTGGGGACATTTTTGGACTTGGGGACATTTGGGGACATTTGGGGATGTTTTGGGGACGTTTGGGGACATTTTGGGGACTTTTAGGGACATTTTGGGGATGTTTGGGGAGGTTTGGGGACGTTTTGGGGATGTTTGGGGATGTTTGGGGACATTTGGGGACATTTTTGGGGTCTTTTTGGGGACATTTTTGGACTTGGGGACATTTGGGGACCTTTTTGGGGACACTTTGGGGACATTTTTGGGACTTTTGGGGACATTTTCGGACATTTGGGGATGTTTGGGGACATTTTTGGAACATTTTGGGGACATTTTGGGGACTTTTAGGGACATTTTGGGGGCATTTGGGGACATTTGGGGACATTTTGGGGACATTTTTGGGGACATTTTTTGGACATTTTTGGGGACATTTTCTGGACATTTTTGGGGCCATTTGGGGACCTTTTGGGACATTTTTGGGACCTTTTGGGGACATTTTTGGCGACATTTTTGGGGACATTTTTGGGACCTTTTGGGGACATTTTTGGGGACATTTTCACAGCGGTCCGAGCACGTTTGCTGCCACTTTTTGGGGATGTTTGGGGCCATTTTGGGGCTGTTTTGGGTCATTTTTGGGGCTGTTTTGGGGTCAGTTTTGGGGCTGTTTTGGGGTCGTTTTTGCGGCCGTTTTGGGGTGGTTTTTGGGGCCGTTTTGGGGCCGTTTTGGGGGCTGTTTTTGGGTGGTTTTGGGGCCGTTTTGGGGTGGGTTTGGGGGCTGTTTTGGGGTGGTTTTTGCGGCCGTTTTGGGGTGGTTTTCGGGGCCGTTTTGGGTCGTTTTTGGGGCTGTTTTGGGTCATTTTCGGGGCTGTTTTGGGGTGGTTTTTGGGGCTGTTTTGGGCTGTTTTGGGGTGGTTTTCGGGGCCGTTTTGGGTTGTTTTTGGGGCTGTTTTGGGTCATTTTCGGGGCTGTTTTGGGGTGGTTTTCGGGGCCGTTTTGGGGCTGTTTTGCGGTGGTTTTTGGGGCTGTTTTGGGCTGTTTTGGGGTGGTTTTCAGGGCTGTTTTGGGGTGGTTTTCGGGGCCCTTTTGGGGTGGTTTTTGGGGTGCTTTGGGGTGGTTTTCGGGGCGCTTTGGGGCCACCCGCTGTCCCCGGATGTCCCCCCCAGGAGCGGAACGCCGAGAACGCCATCGAGGCGCTCAAGGAGTACGAGCCCGAGATGGGGAAGGTCTACAGGAGCGACCGCAAGGCCGTGCAGAGGATCAAGGCCCGGGACCTCGTGCCCGGGGACATCGCCGAGGTGGCAGGTGGGGACACGGGGGGCACCCAGGGGTCACCCAGGGGACATTGGGGGCACCCAGGGGTCATGGGGACATCGCCGAGGTGGCAGGTGGGGACACAGGGGGCACCCAGGGGACATTGGGGGGCACCCAGGGGGCACTCAGGGGTCACCCAGGGGCACCCAGGGGCACCCAGGGGACATTGGGGGGCACCCAGGGGACACCCAGGGGACATTGGGGGCAGCCAGGGGACACCCAGGGGTCACGGGGACATCGCCGAGGTGGCAGGTGGGGACACGGGGGGCACCCAGGGGCACCCAGGGGACACTGGGGACACCCAGGGGACACCGAGGGTCACCCAGGGGCACCCAGGGGCACCCAGGGGTCACGGGGACATGGCCGAGGTGGCAGGTGGGGACACGGGGGGACACCCAGGGGACATTGGGGACACCCAGGGGACATTGGGGACACCCAGGGGACATTGGGGGGCACCCAGGGGACATTGGGGACACCCGGGGGGCACCCAGGGGTCACGGGGACATGGCCAAAGTGGCAGGTGGGGACATGGGGGGCACCCAGGGGACACCCAGGGGACATTGGGGACACCCAGGGGGCACCCAGGGGACACCAGGGGGGCACCCAGGGGTCACCCAGGGGACATTGGGGACACCCAGGGGACACCCAGGGACACCCAGGGGACACCCAGGGGACATTGGGGACACCCAGGGGCACCCAGGGGACACCCAGGGGTCACGGGGACATCGCCGAGGTGGCAGGTGGGGACACAGGGGGCACCCAGGGGACATTGGGGACACCCGGGGGGCACTCAGGGGTCACCCAGGGGACATTGGGGGGCACCCAGGGGACATTGGGGACACCCAGGGGACATTGGGGACACCCAGGGGACACCCAGGGGACATTGGGGACACCCAGGGGACACCCAGGGGACATTGGGGGGCACCCAGGGGGCACTCAGGGGTCACCCAGGGGACATTGGGGACACCAGGGGGGCACCCAGGGGTCACCCAGGGGACACCCAGGGGTCACAGGGACACCCAGGGGTCACCCAGGGGTCACCCAGGGGTCACGGGGACATGGCCAAAGTGGCAGGTGGGGACACGGGGGGCACCCAGGGGTCACCCAGGGGACATTGGGGACACCCAGGGGACACCCAGGGGACATTGGGGACACCCAGGGACACCCAGGGGACACCGAGAGGGTCTCGGGGACAGGGAGGGGACAAGGAGCCCCCAGCTCCCAGTAACTCCCAGTTACCCCCAGTAACTCCCAGTAACCCCCAGTAACTCCCCCAGTCCCTCCCAGTTCATCCCAGTTCCCTCCCAGTTCATCCCAGTCCCTCCCCGTCCATCCCAGCCCCTCCCAGTTAATCCCAGTTCCCTCGCAGTTCATCCCAGTTCATCCCAGTCCCTCCCAGTAACCCCTGGGAGCCCCTTTAACCTCTCCCAGTAACTCCCAGTTACCCCCAGTAACCCCCTTGACCCCTCCCAGTCCCTCCCAGTCCCTCCCAGTGCTCCCAGTAACCCCCGCTGTGTCCCCAGTTGGGGACAAGGTCCCGGCTGACATCCGGATCATCTCCATCAAATCCACGACGCTGCGGGTGGACCAGTCCATCCTTACTGGTATGAACTGGGAGGGACTGGGAGGGACTGGGAGGGGATTGGGGGGGACTGGGAGGGACTGGGAGGGACTGGGACAAACTGGGAGGGACTGGGAGGGAACTGGGAGGGAACTGGGATGAACTGGGAGGGACTGGGATGGATTGGGATGAACTGGGAGGGACTGGGAGACCTTACTGGTCCATACTGGGGGGCACTGGGGCCATACTGGGAGCACTTGGAGGGGGCGGTGTCACTGTGTCCCAAACTGGTTCAAACTGGTTTTTATTGGTTTATACTGGTTCAAAGTGGTTTATACTGATCTATACTGGCTTGTACTGGTCTGTACTGGTCTGTACTGGTTCATACTGCCTTATACTGGTTCAAACTGGCCTGTACTGGTCTGTACTGGTCCATACTGGCCTGTACTGATCCGTACTGATCCGTACTGGTCCGTACTGGTTTATAGTGGTCCGTACCGGTCCGTACTGGTTTATACCGGTCCGTACTGGTCTGTACCGGTCCGTACCGGTTCATACTGGTTTATACTGGTCTGTACTGGTCCGTACTGGTCCGTACTGGTCCGTACTGGTTTATACTGGTCCGTACTGGTCCGTACCGGTCTATACTGGTCCGTACCGGTCCGTACTGGTCCGTACTGGTTTATACTGGTCCGTACCGGTCCGTACCGGTATATACTGGTTTATACCGGTCCGTACCGGTCTATACTGGTCCATACCGGTCCGTACTGGTCCGTACCGGTCTGTACCGGTATACACTGGTTTATACCAGTCCATACCGGTCCGTACCGGTCCGTACTGGTTTATACTGGTCCGTACTGGTCCGTACCGGTATATACTGGTTTATACCGGTCTGTACCGGTCTGTACCGGTTTATACCGGTTTATACTGGTCCGTACCGGTATATACTGGTCCGTACCGGTCCGTACGGGTTTATACTGGTCTATACTGGTTTATACCGGTCCGTACCGGTCCGTACGGGTTTATACTGGTCCGTACCGGTATATACTGGTCCGTACCGGTCTGTACCGGTATATACTGGTTTATACCGGTCCGTACGGGTTTATACTGGTCCGTACCGGTCCGTACCGGTATATACTGGTCTATACTGGTTTATACCGGTCCGTACGGGCTGACACGGGTGTGGCCGGCGCAGGCGAGTCGGTGTCGGTGATCAAACACACGGAGCCGGTGCCCGACCCCCGCGCCGTCAACCAGGACAAGAAGAACATGCTCTTCTCGGTCAGTGACGTCATCGCCGTGACGTCATCGCTGTCACCCGTGTGACGTCATCGCTGTCACCCCGTGTGTCACCTGTGTGACGTCATCAGTGTCCCCTGTTTCACCCGTGTGACGTCATCAGTGTCACCCGTGTGACGTCATCAGTGTGTCCCCTGTGTGATGTCATCGGTGTCACCCGTTTGACGTTACCGGTGTCCCCTGCGTCACCTGTGTGACGTCATCGGTGTCACCTGTGTCACCCGTGTGACGTCATCGCTGTCACCCGTGTGACGTCATCGGTGTCACCTGTGTGTCACCTGTGTGTCGCCTGTGTGACGTCATCGCTGTCACCCCCCCCGTGTCACGTCAGCATCACCTGTATGATGTCATCAGTGTGTCCCCTGTGTCACCTGTGTGACGTCATCAGTGTCCCCTGTGTGACGTCATCAGTGTCACCTGTGTGACGTCATCAGTGTGTCCCCTGTGTCACCTGTGTGACGTCATCGCTGTCACCCCCCCTCTGTGTCCCCCCAGGTGTCACCCCCTGGGTGTCACCCATGTGACGTCATCAGTGTGACATCATCAGTGTGACACCCCTGCGCGTCACCTGTGTGACGTCATCGCTGCCACCTGTGTGATGTCATCGGTGTCACCTGTGTGACGTCATCACTGTCCCCTGTGCCACCTGTGTGACGTCATCAGTGCCACCTGTGTGACGTCATCAGTGTGACATCATCGGTGTCACCTGTGTGATGTCATCGGTGTCACCTGTGTGACGTCATCACCGTCCCGTGTCACCTGTGTGACGTCATCAGTGCCACCTGTGTGACGTCATCAGTGTGACATCATCAGTGTCACCTGTGTGACATCATCAGTGGGACACCCCTGCGTGTCACCTGTGTGACGTCATCGCTGCCACCTGTGTGACGTCATCAGTGCCACCTGTGCCTCTGATTTTGGGGTCAAACCACAACTTTTGGGTGGTCTCGGTTTTCGTTCGGGGTTTTTTTTGGGGTAAAACCCCGCGATTTCGGGGCAAAACCCTCAGATTTTGGGGTCAAACCAGAATTTCTGGGGTCAAACCAGAACTTGGGGGATCAAGCCACAATTTTTGGGGTCAAACCACAACTTTTGGGGTCAAACCCCAATTTTTTGGGGTCAAACCACAATTTTTGGGTGGTTTTGGGTTTGGTTTGGTTTTTTTTGAGGTAAACCCTGCAATTTCGGGGCAAAACCCTCAGATTTTGGGGTCAAACCAGAATTTTTGGGGTCAAACCAGAATTTTGGGCATCAAGCCACAATTTTTGGGGTCAAGCCAGAATTTTGGGGTGGTTTCAGTCTTCGTTTGTTTTTTTTGAGGTAAAACCCTGCGATTTCGGGGCAAAACCCTCAAATTTTGGGGTCAAACCACCACTTTTGGGGTCAAACCACAATTTTCGGGTGGTTTCAGTTTTCGTTTGGTTTTTTTGAGGTAAAACCTGCAATTTTGGGTTAAAACCCTCAGATTTTGGGGTCAAACCACAACTTTTGGGTAGTTTCGGTTTCGGTTTGGTTTTTTTGAGGTAAACCCCAAGATTTTGGGTTAAAACCTCACGTTTTGGGGTCAAACCACAATTTTTGGGATCAAACCACAATTTTTTGGGGTCAAACCACAACTTTGGGGTAGTTTCAATTTTCCTTTGAATTTTTTTGAGCTAAAACCCCCCCATTCCGGGGTGAAAATCCCCCCCTTTTTTTTTCCCCCCCCCCCCGAATCACCGAATTTCGACCTTCCCCCCACTCAGGGCACGAACATCGGGGCGGGCAAGGCCGTGGGCATCGTGGTGGCCACGGGGGTCAACACGGAGATCGGCAAGATCCGGGACGAGATGGCGGCCACGGAGCAGGACAAGACCCCCCTGCAGCAGAAGCTGGACGAGTTCGGGGAGCAGCTGTCCAAGGTCATCTCGCTCATCTGCGTGGCCGTCTGGGCCATCAACATCGGCCACTTCAACGACCCCGTCCACGGCGGCTCCTGGATCCGCGGCGCCATCTACTACTTCAAGATCGCCGTCGCCCTGGCCGTGGCCGCCATCCCCGAAGGTCGGTGGGGTCGTTTAGGGGGGTCTTGGAGACCACCCGTGGTCACCTATGGACCACCTGTGGTTGTTTTGGGGTCTTGGAGATCATCCGTGGTCATTTATGGGGTCTTGGAGATCACCCGTGGTCACCTATGGACCACCTGTGGTTGTTTTGGGGTTTTGGAGATCATCCGTGGTCATTTATGGACCATCCATGGTCATTTATGGGGTCTTGGAGATCATCTGTGGTCACCTATGGATCATCCGTGGTCACCTATGGACCATCCATGGTCATTTGTGGGGTCCTGGAGACCACCCATGGTCATTTTTTGGGTCTTGGAGACCATTCATGGTCACCTATGGACCACCCGTGGTCATCTATGGACCACCCGTGGTCATTTATGGGGTCCTAGAGACCACCCGTGGTCATTTATGGACCACCTGTGGTTGTTTTGGGGTTTTGGAGATCATCCGTGGTCATCTATGGACCACCCGTGGTCATTTTTGGGGTCTTGGAGATCACCCGTGGTCACCTATGGACCACCCGTGGTCGTTTATGGGGTTCTAGAGACCACCCGTAGTCATTTTTGGGGTCTTGGAGATCATCTGTGGTCACCTATGGACCACCCGTGGTCACCTATGGACCATCCATGGTCATTTGTGGGGTCCTAGAGACCACCCATGGTCATTTTTGGGGTCTTGGAGATCATCCGTGGTCATTTATGGACCATCCGTGGTCATTTATGGAGTCTTGGAGATCATCTGTGGTCACCTATGGACCACCCGTGGTCACCAATGGACCATCTATGGTCATTTATGGGATCTTGGAGATCATCCATGGTCACCTATGGACGACCTGTGGTCACCTATGGACCATCCGTGGTCGTTTTTGGGGTTCTAGAGACCACCCATGGTCATTTTTTGGGTCTTGGAGACCATTCATGGTCACCTATGGACCATCCATGGTCATTTTGGGGTTCCAGAGACCACCCGTGGTCATTTTTGGGGTCTTGGAGATCATCTGTGGTCACCTATAGACCATCTGTGGTCATTTGTGGGGTCTTGGAGACCACCCGTGGTCACCTATGGACCACCTGTGGTTGTTTTGGGGTCTTGAAGACCACCCGTGGTCACCTATGGACCACCCATGGCCATTTTTGGGGTCCTGGAGATCACCCGTGGTCACCTACGAACCACCCGTGGTCACCTACGGACCACCCATGGCCATTTGTGGTCTTTTGAAGGCCACCCACGGCCACTTTGGAGAGCCTGCTGACCACCCCGGTGGTCTCTTGACCACCCCCCGCCTCTGCTGATCACTCTGGTGACCCCTCCATCTCCTGGTGACCCCTCCATCTCCTGGTGGCCCCTCCATGTCCTGGTGACCTCTCCAAGTCCTGGTGACCCCTCCATGTCCTGGTGGCCCCTCCAAGTCCTGGTGGCCCCTCCATGTCTTGGTGGCCCCTCCATGTCCTGGTGACCTCTCCAAGTCCTGGTGACCCCTCCATGTCCTGGTGACCCCTCCATGTCCTGGTGACCTCTCCAAGTCCTGGTGACCCCTCCATGTCCTGGTGACCCCTCCATGTCCTGGTGACCTCTCCAAGTCCTGGTGACCCCTCTATGTCCTGGTGACCTCTCCAAGTCCTGGTGACCCCTCCATGTCCTGGTGGCCCCTCCATGTCCTGGTGACCTCTCCAAGTCCTGGTGACCTCTCCAAGTCCTGGTGGCCCCTCCAAGTCCTGGTGACCCCTCCATGTCTTGGTGGCCCCTCCATGTCCTGGTGACCCCTCCATGTCTTGGTGGCCCCTCCATGTCCTGGTGGCCCCTCCATGTCCTGGTGACCTCTCCATGCCCTGGTGACCCCTCCAAGTCCTGGTGACCCCTCCATGCCCTGGTGACCCCTCCATGTCTTGGTGGCCCCTCCATGTCCTGGTGACCTCTCCAAGTCCTGGTGGCCCCTCCATGTCCTGGTGGCCCCTCCATGTCTTGGTGGCCCCTCCATGTCCTGGTGACCTCTCCAAGTCCTGGTGACCTCTCCAAGTCCTGGTGACCCCTCCATGTCTTGGTGGCCCCTCCAGGTCTCCCCGCGGTCATCACCACGTGCCTGGCGCTGGGCACTCGCCGCATGGCCAAGAAGAACGCCATCGTCCGCAGCCTCCCGTCCGTGGAGACCTTGGGCTGCACCTCGGTCATCTGCTCCGACAAGACCGGCACGCTGACCACCAACCAGATGTCCGTCTGCAAGGTGGGACCCCCCAAAAGTCCTGGAGGAGGGGGAAATTCCCGAAATTCCTGCCAAAAACCCAAAAATTCCCACGGGGAACCTCAAAAGTCCTCGGGGAAAACCCCGAATTTCCGTGAGAAACACAAAGTTCCTCCAGGAACCTCAAAATTCCTTCAGGAAACCCCGAATTTCTCCACGAGAACCCCAAAATTCCTCCTGGAAAGCCACAAATTTCCACGAGAACCCCAAAATTCCTCCTGGAACCTCAAAATTCTTCCAGAAACGCAAAAATTTCCACGAGAACCCCAAAATTCCTCCAGGAAACCCCAAATTTCCACGAGAACCCAAAATTCCTCCAGAAACCCCAAAATTCCTCCAGAAACGCAAAAATTTCCATGAGAACCTCAAAATTCCTTCAGGAAACCCCAAATTTCCACCAAACGTTCCCAAACATCCCCAAAGGTCCCCAAATGTCCCCAAACATCCCAAAATGTCCCAAAATGACTTAAACGTCCCCAAATGTCCCCAAATGTCCCCAAATGTCCCCAAATGACCCAAAACGTCCCCAAACGTCCCCGTCTGTCCCCAAACGTCCCAAAATGTCCCCAAACGTCCCCAAACATCCCCAAATGTCCCAAAACGTCCCCAAATGTCCCAAAACATCCCAAAATGTCTCCAAACGTCCCAAAATGACCCAAAACGACCCATAATGACCCAAAACGCCCCAACCGTCGCCGTCTGTCCCAAAACGACCCAAAACACCCCAAAACGCCCCCAAACCGTCGCCGTCTGCCCCCAGATGTTCATCGTGGACAAGGTCGAGGGCGACCTTTGCTCCCTCAGCGAGTTCTCCATCACCGGCTCCACCTACGCCCCCGAGGGGGAAGTGTGAGTGCGGGGACCCCAAAACCTCACCGGGGACCCCAAAATGTCACCTGGGATCCCCAAATGTCACCTGGGGAACCCCAAATGTCACCTGGGGGGTCCCAACATCACCTGGGGTCCCCAAATGTCACCTGGGGTCCCTAAATGTCACCAGGGACCCCAAATGTCACCTGGGGAACCCCAAATGTCACCGGGGTCCCCAAATGTCACCTGGGGGGTCCTAAATGTCACCAGGCACCCCAAATGTCACCTGGGGACCCCAAATGTCACCTGGGGAACCCCAAATGTCACCGGGGTCCCAAATGTCACCTGGGGGTCTCCAGATGTCACCGGGGGGGTCCCAACATCACCTGGGGACCCCCAAATGTCACCTGGGGGTCCCCAAAACCACTCCCGTGTCCCACGGTGTCCACCCTGTCCCTGATGTCTTCTTGATGTCCCTCAATGTCCACCCTGACCCCAATGTCCACCCTGACCCCGATGCCCCCTCGATGTCCCTCAATGTCCCCTCTGACCCCGATGTCCCTCAATGTCCACCCTGACCCCAATGTCCACCCTGCCCCCAATGTCCACCCGGCCCCCGATGTCCCCTCTGACCCGAACATCCACCCTGACCCCGATGTCCACCCTGACCCCGATGTCCACCCTGACCCCAATGTCCCCTCTGACCCCAATGTCCACCCTGACCCCGATGTCCACCCTGACCCCAATGCCCACCCTGCCCCCGATGTCCACCCTGCCCCCAATGTCCACCCTGACCCCAATGTCCACCCTGACCCCGATGTCCCCTCTGACCCCAATGTCCACCCTGACCCCAATGTCCCCTCTGACCCCAATGCCCACCCTGCCCCCAATGTCCACCCTGACCCCAATGTCCCCTCTGACCCCAATGCCCACCCTGCCCCCACTGTCCACCCCACCCCCGCTGTCCCCTGACGTCCCGGGCTGTCCGCAGGCTGAAGCAGGACCGCCCGGTCAAGGCCGGCCAGTACGACGGCCTGGTGGAGCTGGCCACCATCTGCGCCCTCTGCAACGACTCCTCGCTGGACTACAACGAGGTGACCGCGCTGGCCCCTCCCCCCGCCGTGTCCCCACCCCCCCCCCCCGGGTGACACCGGGTGACCCCCGCGGTGGCCCCGCGGTGTCCCCGCAGTCCAAGGGGGTCTACGAGAAGGTGGGCGAGGCCACCGAGACGGCGCTGACCTGCCTGGTGGAGAAGATGAACGTCTTCAACACCGACGTCAGGAACCTGTCCAAGGTGGAGCGCGCCAACGCCTGCAACGCCGTGAGTGTCGCCTGCTGGGCCACCTCCCTGGGCCACCTCCTGGGCCACCTGGGGAACCTCCTGTCACCTCCTGGGCCACCTGGGGAACCTCCTGGGTCACCTTTGTCACCTCCTGGGCCACCTCTGTCACCTCTTGGGTCACCTCCTGGGTCACCTGGGTCAGCTCCTGGGCCACCTTCTGGGTCACCTGGAGAACCTCCTGGGTCACCTCCTGGGTCACCTGGGGAACCTGGGGAACCTCCTGGGTCACCTCCTGGGCCACCTCCTGGGCCACCTGGGGAACCTCCTGGGTCACCTCCTGGGTCACCTCCTGGGCCACCTGGAGAACCTCCTGGGTCACCTCCTGGGTCACCTGGGGAACCTGGGGAACCTCCTGGGTCACCTCCTGGGTCACCTCCTGGGCCACCTGGGGAACCTCCTGGGTCACCTCCTGGGCCACCTGGGGAACCTCCTGGGTCACCTCCTGGGTCACCTCCTGGGTCACCTGGAGAACCTCCTGGGTCACCTGGAGAACTTCCTGTCACCTCTTGGGTCATGTGGGGAACCTGGGGAACCTCCTGTCACCTCCTGGGTCACCTCCTGGGTCACCTCCTGTGTCCCCACCTGGGTCACCTCCTGGGCCACCTGGGGAACCTCCTGTCACCTCCTGGGCCACCTGGGGAACCTCCTGGGTCACCTCCTGGGTCACCTGGAGAACCTCCTGTCACCTCCTGGGCCACCTGGGGAACCTCCTGGGCCACCTCCTGGGTCACCTGGAGAACCTCCTGTCACCTCCTGGGCCACCTGGGGAACCTCCTGGGCCACCTCCTGGGTCACTTCCTGGGCCACCTGGAGAACCTCCTGTCACCTCCTGGGTCACCTCCTGTCCCACCTGTGTCACCTCCTGTGTCCCCCCCTGTGTCACCTCCTGTCCCACCTGGTGTCCCCCCAGGTGATCAAGCAGCTGATGAAGAAGGAGTTTACGCTGGAGTTCTCCCGGGACCGCAAGTCCATGTCGGTCTTCTGCTCGCCGGCCAAGGCCTCGCGCGCCGCCGTGGGCAACAAGATGTTCGTCAAGGTGGGCGGGGGGCACCTGGAGGTCACCTGGGGGTCACCTGGGGGTCATCTGGGTCACCTGAGGGTCACCTGGGTCATCATTGTCACCTGGGTCATCATTGTCACCTGGAGTCACCTGGGGGTCACCTGGGGGTCACCTGGGTCATCACTGTCACCTGGGTGATGTCATCTGTGTCACCTGGGGGTCACCTGAGGGTCACCTGGGATCACCTGGGCCATCATTGTCACCTGGGTCACTTCTGTCACCTCCTGTCACCCCCGTCACCTCTGTGTCCCACCACCCCGATGTCCCCATCCCGTCACCTCCCTGTCCCACCACCCCAATGTCCCCGATGTCCCCAACCCCATCACCTCCCTGTCCCACCACCCCATGCCAATGTCCCCAATGTCCCCAACCCATCACCTCCCTGTCCCACCACCCCAATGTCCCCAATGTCCCCGATGTCCCCGATGTCCCTGATGTCCCCACCCCGTCACCTCCATGTCCCACCACCCCGATGTCTCCACGTGTCCCTGATGTCCCCGATGTCCCCGATGTCCCCGATGTCCCCAACCCCATCACCTCCATGTTCCACCACCCCACCCCGATGTCCCCAACCCCATCCTCTCCCTGTCCCACCACCCCGATGTCCCCGATGTCCCCAATGTCCCCGATGTCCCCGATGTCCCCAACCCCATCACCTCCCTGTCCCACCACCCCAATGTCCCCAATGTCCCCGATGTCCCCGATGTCCCCAACCCCATCACCTCCATGTTCCACCACCCCACCCCGATGTCCCCAACCCCATCCTCTCCCTGTCCCACCACCCTGATGTCCCCAATGTCCCCGATGTCCCTGATGTCCCCACCCCCACCCCTCCATGTCCCACCACCCCGATGCCTCCACCCCGTCACCTCCCTGTCCCACCACCCCGATGTCCCCGATGTCCCCGATGTCCCCACCCCATCATCTCCATGTCCCACCACCCTGATGTCCCCGATGTCCCAACCCCACCCCTCCCTGTCCCACCACCCCGATGTCCCTGATGTCCCCAATGTCCCCAACCCCATCATCTCCATGTCCCACCACCCCAATGTCCCCGATGTCCCCGACGTCCCCAACCCCATCACCTCCCTGTCCCACCACCCCACCCTGATGTCCCCATATGTCCCCACCCCTCCATGTCCCACCACCCCGACGTCCCCAACCCCATCATCTCCATGTCCCACCACCCCAATGTCCCCAATGTCCCCGATGTCCCCGATGTCCCCAACCCCGTCACCTCCCTGTCCCACCACCCCAATGTCCCCAATGTCCCCGATGTCCCAACCCCATCACCTCCATGTTCCACCACCCCACCCCAATGTCCCCATATGTCCCCACCCCTCCATGTCCCACCACCCCAATGTCCCTGATGTCCCCAATGTCCCCAACCCCATCACCTCCCTGTCCCACCACCCCAATGTCCCCAATGTCCCTGATGTCCCTGATGTCCCCACCCCGTCACCTCCATGTCCCACCACCCCGATGTCTCCACGTGTCCCTGATGTCCCCGATGTCCCCGATGTCCCCGATGTCCCCGATGTCCCCAACCCCATCACCTCCATGTTCCACCACCCCACCCCGATGTCCCCAACCCCATCCTCTCCCTGTCCCACCACCCTGATGTCCCCAATGTCCCCGATGTCCCTGATGTCCCCACCCCCACCCCTCCATGTCCCACCACCCCGATGCCTCCACCCCGTCACCTCCCTGTCCCACTACCCCGATGTCCCCGATGTCCCCGACGTCCCCAACCCCGTCACCTCCTCCAGGGCGCCCCCGAGGGGGTCATCGACCGCTGCAGCTACGTCCGGGTGGGCACCGCGCGGGTGCCGCTGACGCCGGCGGCCAAGGAGAAGATCCAGAGCGTCATCAAGGAGTGGGGCACGGGCAGGGACACCCTGCGCTGCCTGGCCCTGGCCACCCGCGACACCCCGCCCAAGAAGGAGGACATGGTCCTCGAGGACTCCACCAAGTTCGCCGAGTACGAGGTCGGTGGCCGCGAGGTGGCCCCGCGGCCGGTGTTGGGTGGTGGGACCTCGTTTTGGGTGGTGGGACCTCGTTTTGGGTGGTGGGACCTTGTTTTGGGTGGTGGGACCTCGTTTTGGGTGGTGGGACCTCGTTTTGGGTGGTGGGACCTTGTTTTGGGTGGTGGGATCTCAGTTTGGGTGGTGGGATCTCAGTTTGGGTGGTGGAATCTCAGTTTGGGTGATGGGATCTTGTTTTGGGTGGTGAGATCTCGTTTTGGGTGGTGGGACCTCGTTTTGGGTGGTGGGATCTCGTTTTGGGTGGTGGGACCTCGTTTTGGGTGGTGGGACCTTGTTTTGGGTGGTGGGATCTCAGTTTGGGTGGTGGGACCTCATTTTGGGGGTTTCTTGGGGCTTTTTTTGGGTTCCTTCTCCTCCATGACCTCCAAAATCCCATTTTTTGGGGTTCCTTCTCCTCCATGACCTCCAAAATCCCATTTTTTGGGGTTCCTTCTCCTCCATGACCTCCAAAATCCCATTTTTTGGGGTTCCTTCTCCTCCATGACCTCCAAAATCCCATTTTTTGGGGTTCCTTCTCCTCCATGACCTCCAAAATCCCATTTTTTGGGTTCCTTCTCCTCCATGACCTCCAACCCACCCATTTTTTGGGGTTCCTCCTCCACCGCCCCCCCCATCACTTCCTTCCTCCATGACCTCCCTGACCCCCCCACCTCCATTTTTCTTCCGCGTCCCCTCCCACCCCAGACGGACCTGACCTTCGTGGGCTGCGTGGGGATGCTGGACCCGCCCCGCAAGGAGGTGATGGGCTCCATCCGGCTGTGCCGCGACGCCGGCATCCGCGTCATCATGATCACCGGCGACAACAAGGGCACGGCCATCGCCATCTGCCGCCGCATCGGCATCTTCGGCGAGGACGAGGAGGTCTCCGGCCGCGCCTACACCGGCCGCGAGTTCGACGACCTGCCGCTGTCGGAGCAGCGCGAGGCCTGCCGCCGCGCCTGCTGCTTCGCCCGCGTCGAGCCCACCCACAAGTCCAAGATCGTGGAGTTCCTGCAGTCCTTCGACGAGATCACCGCCATGGTGAGGAGGGAGGGGCTTTGGGGAAGGAAGCTCTTGGGTGACGTCGTTTTGGGGGTTCCACCGTGGATTGAGGAGGTTTTGGGGTGAGGATTTATGGATTGACGTCGTTTTGGGGGTTCCACCATGGATTGAGGAGGTTTTGGGGATCCACCATGGATTGAGGAGGTTTTGGGGTGAGGATTTATGGATTGACGTCGTTTTGGGGGTTCCACCATGGATTGAGGAGGTTTTGGGGTGAGGATTTATGGATTGACGTCATTTTGGGGGTTCCACCATGGATTGAGAAGGTTTTGGGGGTCCACCGTGGATTGATGAGGTTTTGGGGGCCAACTGCCATTGATTTGATGGGGTTTGGGGGTCCACCATCGATTGATGTGGGTTTGCGGTCAGAAGTTCTTGATTTGAAGGGGTTTGGGCTCAAAAGGTCTTGACTGATGTCGTTTTGGGGTCCCACCACCATTTTGACCTCATTTTGGTGTCCCACCACCGTTTTGGCCTCATTTTGGGGTCCCACCACCGTTTCGACCTCGTTTTGGGGTCCCACCACCATTTTGACGTCATTTTGGGGTCCCACCACCATTTTGCCATCACTTCGGGGTCCCACCACCGTTTTGACCTCGTTTTGGTGTCCCACCACCATTTTTACATCATTTTGGGGTCCCACCACTGTTTTAACATCATTTTGGGGTCCCACCACCATTTTGACATCATTTTGGGATCCCACCACCATTTTGACGTCCTGTTGGTGTCCCACCACCGTTTCGACCTCGTTTTGGGTTCCCACCACCATTTTGACATCATTTTGGGGTCCCACCACCGTTTTGACGTCATTTTGGGGTCCCACCACCATTTTTGCATCATTTTGGGGTCCCACCACCAACCCGAGGCCGTTCCTGACGCCCTTCCCTCACGCCCTCCTTTTTTTTTGGGAGTTCCACCGTAAAAGCGCCGCTCTTCGGACGCTTCCGCCCCGTCCCCGGTGACTCTTGCGGTGTCCCCTCAGACCGGCGACGGCGTCAACGACGCGCCGGCGCTGAAGAAGGCCGAGATCGGCATCGCCATGGGCTCGGGCACGGCCGTGGCCAAGACGGCCTCGGAGATGGTCCTGGCCGATGACAACTTCTCCACCATCGTGGCGGCCGTGGAGGAGGGCAGGGCCATCTACAACAACATGAAGCAGTTCATCCGCTACCTCATCTCCTCCAACGTGGGCGAGGTCGTCTGGTGAGCGCCCACTTCGGACCAGTTGGGACCGGTTGGGACCGGTTGGGACCAGTTGGGACCAGTTGTTGGTGCTGGATCTTGTTGGTGGCTTTTGGACTGGCCCAGTTTTGGGTTTTCTCCTGGTTCATACCAGTTTGTCCCAGTTCAGCCCAGTGCCCTCCCAGTCCCTCCCAGTCCCTCCCACTGCATCCCAGTGCCCTCCCAGTCCATCCTGGTCCCTTCCCAGTTCATCCCAGTCCCTCCCAGTCCATCCCAGTCCACTCCCAGTGCCCACCAGTCCATCCCATGTCCCTCCCAGTGCCATCCCAGTCCATCCCAGTCCCTCCCAGTCCATCCCAGTCCATCCCAGTCCTTCCCAGTCCACTCCCACTCCATCCCACTCCATCCCAGTCCCCTCCCAGTCCATCCCAGTCCCTCCCAGTCCATCCCAGTCCCTTCCCAGTCCATCCCAGTCCCTCCCAGTCCCTCCCAGTCCACTCCCAGTGCCCACCAGTTCCTCCCACTCCATCCCAGTGCCCTCCCAGTCCATCCCAGTGCCCTCTCAGTCCATCCCACTCCATCCCAGTCCACTCCCAGTCCATCCCAGTCCCTCCCAGTCCATCCCAGTATCCCCATTTCCCATTCCCAGTCCCTCCCAGTCCATCCCAGTCCACTCCCAGTGCCCACCAGTCCCCTCCCAGTCCCTTCCAGTACCCTCCCAGTCCATCCCAGTCCACTCCCACTCCATCCCAGTCCACTCCCAATCCCTCCCAGTCCACTCCCAATCCCTCCCAGTCCGTCCCAGTCCATCCCAGTCCACTCCCAATCCCTCCCAGTCCGTCCCAGTCCATCCCAGTCCACTCCCAATCCCTCCCAGTCCGTCCCAGTCCATCCCAGTGCCCTCCCAGTCGCATCCCACTCCATCCCAGTCCCATCCCAGTCCATCCCAGTCCACTCCCAATCCCTCCCACTCCGTCCCAGTCCATCCCAGTGCCCTCCCAGTCCCTCCCAGTCCCTTCCAGTGCCCTCCCACTCCATCCCAGTTGCATCCCAGTCCCTCCTACTCCATCCCAGTGCCCTCCCAGTCCATCCCAGTGCCCTCCCAGTCCATCCCACTCCATCCCAGTCCACTCCCAGTGCCCTCCCAGTCCATCCCAGTCCACTCCCAGTCCATCCCAGTCCATCCCAGTGCCCTCCCAGTCCATCCCAGTCCACTCCCAATCCCTCCCAGTCTGTCCCAGTCCATCCCAGTCCACTTCCAATCCCTCCCACTCCGTCCCAGTCCCATCCCAGTCCCTCCCAGTCCCCTCCCTGACCCCCGCGCTCCCCTCCCAGCATCTTCCTGACGGCGGCACTGGGGCTGCCCGAGGCGCTGATCCCGGTGCAGCTGCTCTGGGTCAACCTGGTCACGGACGGGCTCCCGGCCACCGCCCTGGGCTTCAACCCCCCCGACCTGGACATCATGGACAAGCCCCCCCGCAGCCCCAAGGAGCCCCTGATCTCCGGCTGGCTCTTCTTCCGCTACCTGGCCATCGGGGGTGAGACCGCCGGCCATCCCAGGGGGCATCTCGGGGTCACCTCGAGGTCACCTCCAGGTTCTCCGGAGACCTCCACGGGTCACCCAGAGGCCTCCGAGTTGGCCCCTTGGAGGTGGTTCCTCAGAGAACCTCGTGGGGTCACCTCGAGAACCTCATGGGACCACCTGGAGACAACACCTTGAGGTCCCCAGAGACCCCAGGGGTCACCAAGGTGGCCCCTCATAGGTGGTTCCTTGAAGAACCTCGTGGGGTCACCTCGAGAAGCTCATGGGATCCCCAAGGAAACACCTGGAGGTCCCTGGAGACCCCAGGGGTCACCAAGGTGGCCCCTCATAGGTGGTTCCTTGGAGAACCTTGTGGGGTCACCCAGAGAACCTCATGGGACCACCTGGAGACAACACCTTGAGGTCCCTGGAGACCTCAGGGGTCACCAAGGTGGCCCCTCATAGGTGGTTCCTTGGAGAACCTTGTGGGGTCACCTCGAGAACCTCATGGGACCAAGGGGAGACCCCCAAGGAAGCTCCTTGAGGTCCCCAGAGACCCTGGGGGTCACCAAGGTGGCCCCTCGTAGATGGTTCCTTGAAGAACCTCGTGGGGTCACCCAGAGAACCTCACGGAACCACCTGGAGACCCCAAAAAAACCCCCCAGAAAGGCCCCAAAAAATCACCTGGAGACCCCCATGGAGGCGGTTCCTTGAGGAACCTCACGGGGTTATCTGGAGAATCCCCAAAAAATCCACCTGGAGAAGTCCAAAAACGACCCCCCCAGAGCCCTGGAGGTCACCAAGGGACCCCCACGGAGAAGGTTCCTCCGAGAACCTCACGGGGTCACCTGGAGAACCTCACAGAACCATTTGGAGACCCCCAAAACCCACCCAAAGACTCCCCAAAAACCACCCGGAGACCCCCATGGAGCAGGTTCCTCCGAGAACCTCGCGGGGTCACCTGGAGAACTTCACGGAACCACCTGGAGACCCCCACGGTGGCCCCTTGGAGACCCTCATGGTGGTCCCAGGTTGTCCCCAAGGTGTCCCCAACCCCCCGTTTGTCTCCCCCCCCCCCAGGCTACGTCGGGGCCGCCACGGTCGGAGCGGCCGCCTGGTGGTTCCTCTTCGCTGAGGATGGACCCAACGTCAGCTACTACCAGCTGGTGAGTCCCCGAGTGTCCCCAAGGTGTCCCCAAGGTGTCCCCAAGGTGTCCCCGAGGTGTCCCCAAGGTGTCCCCACCCACTGACCCCTGAGTGACCCCCCCCCCGTCTCCCCTCCCAGACCCCATTCAGGCCCCTCATGGAGGTGCCACCACCACCATGAAGGTCCTCGTGGTGTCCCTCAGCTCCCCAGGGTGCCCCGCCAGGGGTGTCCCCAAGGTGTCCCCAAGCTGTGACCCCGTGGTGACCCCGCGGTGACCCCGTGGTGACCCCTCTGTCCCCCAGACCCATTTCATGCAGTGCAGCGAGCACAACGCGGAGTTCGACGGCCTCGACTGCGACATCTTCGAGTCGCCGGTGCCGATGACGATGGCGCTGTCGGTGCTGGTGACCATCGAGATGTGCAACGCCCTCAACAGGTGAGGGGCGCCGTCACCGGCGTCGCCGGCGTCGTTGGCACCGTCGGCATTGGCATCGTTGGCATTGTCACCTTTGTCGTGGTCGTGGTCGTTGTCCTCGTGGTCATCATGGTCATGGTCATTGTCATGGTCATGGTCATCGTGGTAATTGTCATGGTCATGGTCATCGTAGTCAGGGTCATGGTCATCATAGTCATGGTCATGGTTATCATGGTCATGGTCATTGTCATGGTCATGGTCATCGTGGTAATTGTCATGGTCATGGTCATCATAGTCATGGTCATGGTCATCATGGTCATGGTCATCATAGTCAGGGTCATGGTCATCATAGTCATGGTCATGGTTATCATGGTCATGGTCATGGTCATCATGGTCATGGTCATCATAGTCAGGGTCATGGTCATCATGGTCATGGTCATCGTGGTCGTGGTCATGGTCATGGTCATCATGGTCACCATCGAGATGTGCAATGACCTCAGCAGGTGAGGGGCGCTGTCACCGGTGTCACCGTCGGCATTGGCATTGTCATCATTGTCATTGTCACCTTTGTCATGGTCATTGTCATGGTCATCATGGTCATCATGGTCATCGTGGTCATGGTCATGGTCATGGTCATCGTGGTCACCATTGAGATGTGCAATGACCTCAGCAGGTGAGGGGCGCTGTCACCAGTGTCACCATTGGCATTGTCACTGTTGTCATGGTCATGGTGCTCATCATGGTCATCATGGTCATTGTCATGGTCATGGTCATAGTGGTCATCATGGTCATGGTCATCATGGTCATCATGGTCATGGTCGTAATGGTCATTGTCACCATTGTTATGGTCATGGTCACCGTGGTCATCATGGTCATGGTCATCATGGTCATTGTCACCATTGTCATGGTCATGGTCATTGTGGTCATCAAGGTCGTGGTCATAATGGTCGTTGTCATGCTCATGGTCATTGTGGTCGTCATGGTCATGGTCATAATGGTCATTGTCATGGTCATGCTCATGGTCATCGTGGTCATCAAGGTCATGGTCACCATGGAGACGTGCAACGCCCTCAGCAGGTGAGGGACACCTGGCAGTGTCATTGTCATGGTCACCGTTGGCATCGTCATCATTGTCACGGTTGTCATCGTCGTGGTCATTGTCATGGTCATGGTCAAGGTCATCATGGTCACCACCAAGGTGACCTCCACGGGTCACCGTCCTCGTCATCATCGCCGCCCCCTACCCTGCGGTGACCCCTCAGCGTCCTCCTGCCCCACGTCCCCCCCGCCGTCCCGCTGACCCCGTGGTGACCCCGTGGTGACCCCGTGGTGACCCCGCTGTCCCCAGCCTGTCCGAGAACCAGTCCTTGGCCCGGATGCCGCCGTGGGTGAACATCTGGCTGGTGGGCTCCATCTGCCTCTCCATGTCCCTGCACTTCGTCATCCTCTACATCGACCCCCTGCCCGTAAGGAGACGCCGGGGGGACGCCGCGGGGCGGCCTTGGGCGTGGTGGCCTTGGGGGCGTGGGGTTGGTGGTCATCGACATCGGGGTTGGTGGTCATCAAAGCTGGTGGTCATCAGAGTTGGGGTTGGTGGTCATCGGAGTTGGTGGTCATCGACATTGGGGTTGGTGGTCATCGGAGTTGGTGGTCATTGACATCAGGGTTGGTGGTCATGGGTTGGTCATCAACATCAGGGTTGGTGCTCATCGGAGCTGGTGGTCATCGACATTGGGGTTGGTGGTCATCGGTGTTGGTGGTCATGGGGTTGGTGGTCATTGGAGCTGGTGGTCATCAATATTGGGGTTGGTGGTCATGGGGTTGGTGGTCAAGGGGTTGGTGGTCATTGACACTGGGGTTGGTGGTCATCAGAGCTGGTGGCCATGGGGTTGGTGGTCAAGGGGTTGGTGGTCATCGACATTGGGGTTGGTGGTCATCGACATTGGGGTTGGTGGTCATGGGGTTGGTGGTCATTGACACTGGGGTTGGTGGTCATCAGAGCTGGTGGCCATGGGGTTGGTGGTCAAGGGGTTGGTGGTCATCGACATTGGGGTTGGTGGTCATCGGTGTTGGTGGTCATGGGGTTGGTGGTCATTGGAGCTGGTGGTCATCAATATTGGGGTTGGTGGCCATGGGGTTGGTGGTCAAGGGGTTGGTGGTCATCGACATTGGGGTTGGTGGTCATCGGTGTTGGTGGTCATGGGGTTGGTGGGAGCTGGTGGTCATCAACATTAAGGTTGGTGGTCATCGGAGCTGGTGGTCATCGACATTGGGGTTGGTGGTCGTGCCGTTGGTGGCCATCAAGATGGTGGACACCAAGCTGGTGGCCTTGGGGATGTGGGGTTGGTGGTCACTGAGCTGATGGCCATAGGGCTGGTGGTCATTAGGCTGGTGGTCATGGGGACATGGGGTCCTTGACCACGGATCGACGGCCATCGAGGTGGTGACCGTGGGGCTGGTGGTCACCGGGATGGTGGCCGTGCGCTTGCCGGCCTGCCCATCGCATCGATGACCACCGAGCTGGTGGCCACCACGACGGCGGCCACCAGTCTGTTGACCTTGGCTTGAGTGCCCATCGGGTTGGATGACCACGGGGAGGCTTCAGTGCCCACGGGTGGGGTCCGGTGGCCCCGGGGTGGCCCCGGGGTGGCCCTGGGGTGGCCCTGGTGGCCTTGGGGGGGGTCCCAGCCGTGTCCCCCGGTGTCCCCAGATGATTTTCAAGCTGACGCCGCTGTCGCTGACCCATTGGCTGATGGTCCTCAAGATCTCCTTCCCGGTCATTCTGCTGGACGAGGCCCTCAAGTTCATCGCCAGGAACTACCTGGAGGGTGAGGGGGGGGGGGGGCCGGACCCCCCGGAGTGTCCCCGAGTGTCCCCAAATGTCCCCCCGGCCCCGCCCCTGCCGGCTCTGCGGCCGCTGTGGCCACCTGGGTGGTCGCCTCCACGCTCTGTGGTCCGTGGTCACTTGCGTGGTCACCTTGACCATCTCCGGGTGACCTTGCCCGTGTCCTCTCCATCATCTTCTGGTCACCTCTGTGGTCACTTCCATGGTCCGTGGTCACCTCTGTGGTCACCTCCGTGGTCACCTCCATCCCCTCTCTGTCACCTCTGTGTCCCCTTGACCACCTCCAGGTGACCTTGACCATCCCCGTGTCCCCTCCACCATCTCCTGGTCACCTCTGTGGTCATCTCCATGGTCCAGGGTCACCCCTGTGGTCATCTCCTGGTCACCCCTGTGGTCATCTCCTGGTCACCTCCATCCCCCTGATGTCCCCTTGACCATCTCCCGGTCACCCCTGTGGTCATCTCCATGGTCCAAGGTCACCCCTGTGGTCATCTCCTGGTCACCCCTGTGGTCATCTCCATGGTCCGTGGTCACCTCCATCCCTTCCCTGCCCCCTTGACCATCTCTGTGGTCATCTCCTGGTCACCCCTGTGTCACCTCCTGGTCACCTCTGTGGTCATCTCCTGGTCATCTCCATCTCCTCCCTATCCCATTGACCATCTCTGTGGTCACCCCTGTGGTCATCTCCTGGTCACCCTGAGGTCATCTCCTGGTCACCTCCATCCCCTCCCTGTCCCCTTGACCATCTCCCGGTCACCCCTGTGGTCATCTCCTGGTCATCTCTGCGGTCACCTCCTGGTCACCTCTGTGGTCATCTCCTGGTCACCTCCATCCCCCCCCATCCCACTGACCATCTCTGTGGTCACCTCCTGGTCACCTCCATCTCCTCCCTATCCCATTGACCATCTCCGGGGTCATCTCCTGGTCACCCCTGTGGTCATCTCCTGGTCCCCTCCATCCCCCCGATGTCCCCGATGTCCCCTCCCCCCTCTCATCTCCATCTCCATCTTCTCCTCCCCAGCGTGACCCCGCCCGGCCCCGGCACCGCCCGCAGGTACCGAGGGGACAGCGCTGGCACCTCCTGGCACTGGCACTGTCACTGTCACCTCCTGGCACTGTCACTGTCATTGTCACCTCCTGTCACCTCCTGGCACTGTCACCGTCACCTCCTGGCACTGGCATTGTCACCTCCTGGCATTGTCACCTCCTGTCACCTCCTGGCATTGTCATTGTCATTGTCATTGTCACCTCCTGGCACTGGCACTGGCACTGTCCCCTCCCCCATCACTGTCACCTCCTGCCATTGTCCCCTCCCTGTCACCTTCCATGTCACCGTCACCTCCTGTCACTGTCACCTCCCTGTCACCTCCCTGTCACCTCCATGTCACCTCCTGTCACTGTCACCTTCCCTGTCACCTCCCTGTCACCTCCTGTCACCTCCTGTCACTGTCACCTGTCACCGTCACCTCCCTGTCACCTCCATGTCACCGTCAGCTCTGTGTCACCTTCCCTGTCACCTCCTGTCACCTCCTGTCACTGCCACCTCCTGTCCCCTCCCTGTCACCTTCCCTGTCACCTCCTGTCACTGTCACCTGTCACCGTCACCTCCCTGTCACCTCCCTGTCACCGTCAGCTCCGTGTCACCTCCCTGTCACCTCCTGTCACCTCCTGTCACCTCCTGCCACTGTCCCCTCCCCCATCGCTGCCACCTCCTGCCACCTCCTCTGTCACCGTCACCTCCCTGTCCCCTCCCTCTCCCCTCCCTCTCCCCTCCCCCCTCCCTGTCCCCTCCCCCATCGCTGCCACCCCCATGTCACCTCCTGTCCCCTCCCCCCTCCCCGTCCCCTCCCCGTCCCCTCCCCCCATCGCTGCCACCCCCTCCTGTCCCCCTCACACCCCATCATTGTCCCCTCCCCCTCCCGCCCCCCCCCCCCCGCCGGTGACACCGATGGGGGGGCGGGGTGGGAACACCTCGATGACGTCACCCGCCATGACGTCAAACCCCCCCCCCTTTACCATGACGTCACCTGACCCTGTCCCCTCCCCCCCGCAGCGGACGAGGGCCCCCGGAAGACGCGGAAGTGACGCGGGGACACCTTGGGGACACCTCGGGGACACCTTGGGGACACCTTGGGGACACCCCCGGGGACACCCCCGGGGACACCCCAAAAAAATCCGCCCCTCCCCTCCCCTCCCCCACCCTTTTTTTTTTTTTTTTTTTTTCCCCCCCACGCCCCTCCCCCACCCCCAAATTTTGGGCGGGGGCGGGGCCCCGGGGCTGTTTTTGGGGTCGCCCCCTGCAGCGGGGCCCCCCCCCAAAAACGCCGCGGGACCCCCTTCCCCCCCCCCCCCCCCCCCAAAAAAAAAAACCCCAAATTTGGGGGGGGGAGCCCCAAATTTGCCCCTCCCCCACCTGGAGCCCCTCCCCCACCCCGAATCTGCCCCTCCCCCACCCCCCCCCGGCGTCGCTTATTTATTGCCAATAAAGGGAATCGCCCCTCCCCCACCCCCCCGGAACCGCCGCCTTCGGAGGTTTTTTTTTGGGGAGGGGGGGGGGGGGGCTGGAGCCCAAAATTGGTCCGAGAATTCCCAAAATTCCTTTTTAAAAAAAAAAAAAAAAAAAAAAAAAAAAAAAAAAAAAATAATAATAATAATAATAATAATAAAATTCTCCCCAAAATCCAACCTGGGATCCCCAAAAAATCCAAGCCCGGAGTGGCCCAAATCCAGCCTGCGACCCCAAAATTCATCCTGGGACCCCAAAATTCATCTCAGGACACCAAAATCCATCTCAGGACCCCAAAATCCACCCTGGAATGTCCCAAATCCACCCTGGAATGTCCAAAATCCACCCTGGGACCCCAAAATCCACCCTGGGATCCCAAAAAATCCAACCCCGGAATGTCCCAAATCCAGCCTGGGACCCCAAAATCCATCCTGGGATCCCCCAAATCCACCCTGGGACCCCAAAATCCACCCTGGGACCCCAAAATCCATCCCAGGACCCCAAAATTCATCTCAGGACCCCAAAATCCAACCCCGGAATGTCCCAAATCCATCCTGGGACCCCAAAAATTCCTCCTGGGATCCCAAAATTCATCCTGGAATGTCCCAAATCCACCCTGGGATCCCAAAAATTCATCTCAGGATGCCCAAAATCCACCCTGGGACCCCAAAATCCACCCTGGGACCCCAAAATCCATCCTGGGACCCCAAAATCCACCCTGGAATGTCCAAAATCCACCCCGGAATGTCCCAAATCCACCCCGGGACCCCAAAATCCATCCTGGGATCCCAAAAAATCCAACCCCGGAGTGGCCCAAACGCATCCTGGGACCCCAAAATTCATCTCAGGATCCCAAAATCCACCCTGGAATGTCCCAAATCCATCCTGGGATCCCCAAAAATCCACCCTGGGACCCCAAAAAAATCCAACCCTGGAATGTCCCAAATCCAGCCTGGGACCCCAAAAATTCACCCCAGGATCCCAAAATCCGTCACGGGACCCCAAAATCCACCCCGGAATGTCCCAAATCCATTTTGGGACCCTCAAAATCCACCCGAGATCCCCCAAAATCCACCCTGGGACCCCAAAATCCACCCTGGGATCCCAAAAAATCCAACGCCGGAGTGGCCCAAACGCATCCTGGGACCCCAAAATTCATCTCAGGACCCCAAAATCCACCCCGGAATGTCCCAAATCCAGCCTGGGACCCCCAAAATCCACCCGAGATCCCCCAAAATCCACCCTGGAACCCCAAAATCCACCCTGGAACCCCAAAATTCATCCTGGGATCCCAAAATCCACCCTGGGACCCCAAAATCCACCTTGGAATGTCCCAAATCCACCCCGGGACCCCAAATTTCATCTTGAGACCCCAAAATCCACCCTGGAACCCCAAAATCCACCCTGGGATCCCAAAAATTCACCCGGGATCCCAGAAATTCATGTTGGGACCCCAAAATCCATCCTGGGACGCCAAAATCCCCCCCAAATCCCCCAAAATCCCCTCTGAGACCCCAAAATCCCCCCTGAGACCCCAAAATCCCCCCCGAGACCCCAAAATCCACCCTGAGACCCCCCAAAATCCCCCCCAAATCCCCCAAAATCCCTTCTGAGACCCCAAAATCCCCCCCGAGACCCCAAAATCCCCCCTGGGACCCCAAAATCCACCCCGAGACCCCCCAAAATCCCCCCTGAGACCCCAAAATCCACCCCGAGACCCCCCAAAATCCCCCCTGAGAACCCAAAATCCACTCTGGGACCCCCCAAAATCCCCCCCAAATCCCCCAAAATCCCCCCTGGGACCCCAAAATCCCCCCTGAGATGCCAAAATCCCCTCTGAGACCCCAAAATCCCCCCCGAGACCCCAAAATCCCCTCTGAGACCCCAAAATCCCCCCTGAGACCCCAAAATCCCCTCTGAGACCCCAAAATCCACTCTGGGACCCCAAAATCCCCCCCAAATCCCCCAAAATCCACTCTGAGACCCCAAAATCCACCCTGGGACCCCAAAATCCCCCCCCAAATCCCCCAAAATCCACTCTGGGACCCCAAAATCCCCCCTGGGACCCCAAAATCCACCCCGAGACCCCCCCAAATCCCCCAAAATCCCCCCCGGGACCCCAAAATCCCTTCTGAGACCCCAAAATCCACCCCGAGACCCCCCAAAATCCCCCCCAAATCCCCCAAAATCCCCTCTGTGACCCCCCAAAATCCCCCCTGAGACCCCAAAATCCACTCTGGGACCCCAAAATCCCCCCCAAATCCCCCAAAATCCACCCCGAGACCCCAAAATCCACCCCGAGACCCCCCAAAATCCCCCCTGAGACCCCAAAATCCCCTCTGAGACCCCAAAATCCCCCCCGAGACCCCAAAATCCCCCCCGGGACCCCCCAAAATCCCCCCCAAATCCCCCAAAAACCACCAGCGAGTGCAAAAGCCGCCACTTTTATACCCGAAACCGCCGCGGGGGACCCCAAAATTCGGGGGGTCCCAGGGGTCGGGGGGGGGTGGGGATTTTGGGGGTTCCCCGGCGCTTTTTTTTGGGGGGGGTCCCCCCAATTTTGGGGGTCCCTCACTCCCCCTCCTTGTCCTCGCCGTGGGTGATGACGTAACAAATGTTCTTGTAGTCCACGTTGCCGGCCACGTCCGGCGGGAAGGCGGCCCACATGTTCCGGATCTGCGGGGCACCCCAAAATTCGGGATTTTGGGGGATTTTGGGGCGAATTTGGGGGATTTGGGGGAAAATTTGGGGGATTTGAGGTGGTTCTGGGGGGGTTTCATGGGGTTAGAAGGGTCTCAAGGAGGAGTTTTGGGGAGGATTTGGGGTCCCAGGTGTTCCGGATCTGCGGGAGACCCCAAAATTCGGGATTTTGGGGGATTTTGGGGGGTTTTGGGGGATTTTGGGGCGAATTTGGGGGATTTGGGGAGGGTTTGAGGTGGATTTGGGGGGTTCTGGGGGGGTTCAATGGGGTTTGTAGGGTTCCAAAGAGGAGTTTTGGGGAGGATTTGGGGTCCCAGGTGTTCCTGATCTGCGGGGCACCCCAAAATTCGGGATTTTGGGGAATTTGGGGCGAATTTGGGGGATTTGGGGGAAAATTTGGGGGATTTGGGGAGGGTTTGAGGTGGATTTGGGGGGGTTCTGGGGGGGTTCAATGGGGTTTGTAGGGTTCCAAAGAGGAGTTTTGGGGAGGATTTGGGGTCCCAGGTGCTCCTGGTCTGCGGGGCACCCCAAAATTCGGGATTTTGGGGGATTTTGGGGCGAATTTGGGGGATTTGGGGGAAAATTTGGGGGATTTGAGGTGGGTCTGAGGGGGTTTCATGGGGTTAGAAGGGTCTCGAGGAGGAGTTTCGGGGTCCCAGGTGTTCCTGATCTGCGGGAGACCCCAAAATTCGGGATTTTGGGGGATTTTGGGGGGTTTTGGGGGATTTTGGGGCGAATTTGGGGGATTTGGGGAGGGTTTGAGGTGGATTTGGGGGGTTCTGGGGGGGTTCAATGGGGTTTGTAGGGTTCCAAAGAGGAGTTTTGGGGAGGATTTGGGGTCCCAGGTGTTCCTGGTCTGCGGGGCACCCCAAAATTCGGGATTTTGGGGGAATTTGGGGCGAATTTGGGGGATTTGGGGGAAAATTTGGGGGATTTGGGGAGGGTTTGAGGTGGATTTGGGGGGTTCTGGGGGGGTTTCATGGGGTTAGAAGGGTCCCAAAGAGGAGTTTTGGGGAGGATTTGGGGTCCCAGGTGCTCCTGATTTGTGGGAGACCCCAAAATTCGGGATTTTGGGGAAATTTGGGGGGTTTGGGGGGAAAATCTGGGGGATTTGGGGGGAAATTTGGGGGATTTGAGGTGGTTCTGGGGGGGTTTCATGGGGTTAGAAGGGTCTCGAGGAGGAGTTTTGGGGTCCCAGGTGTTCCTGATCTGCGGGGCACCCCAAAATTCGGGATTTTGGGGGAATTTGGGGGGAATTTGGGGGATTTGGGGGAAAATCTGGGGGATTTGGGGAGGGTTTGAGGTGGATTTGGGGGGGTTCTGGGGGGGTTCAATGGGGTTTGTAGGGTTCCAAAGAGGAGTTTTGGGGAGGATTTGGGGTCCCAGGTGTTCCTGATCTGCGGGGCACCCCAAAATTCGGGGTTTTGGGGAAATTTGGGGCGATTTTGGGGGATTTGGGGGAAAATCTGGGGGATTTGGGGGGAAATTTGGGGGATTTGAGGTGGTTCGGGGGGGGTTTCATGGGGTTAGAAGGGTCTCGAGGAGGAGTTTCGGGGTCCCAGGTGTTCCTGATCTGTGGGGCACCCCAAAATTCGGGATTTTGGGGAAATTTGGGGGGAATTTGGGGGATTTTGGGGCGAATTTGGGGGATTTGGGGAGGGTTTGAGGTGGATTTGGGGGGTTCTGGGGGGGTTCAATGGGGTTTGTAGGGTTCCAAAGAGGAGTTTTGGGGAGGATTTGGGGAGGATTTGGGGTCCCAGGTGTTCCTGATTTGTGGGGGACCCCAAAATTCGGGGTTTTGGGGGAATTTGGGGGGAATTTGGGGGATTTTGGGGGAAATTTGGGGGATTTGGGGGGAAATTTGGGGGATTTGAGGTGGTTCTGAGGGGGTTTCATGGGGTTAGAAGGGTCTCGAGGAGGAGTTTTGGGGTCCCAGGTGTTCCTGATCTGCGGGGCACCCCAAAATTCGGGATTTTGGGGGAATTTGGGGCGAATTTGGGGGATTTGGGGGAAAATTTGGGGGATTTGGGGAGGGTTTGAGGTGGATTTGGGGGGTTCTGGGGGGGGTTCAATGGGGTTTGTAGGGTTCCAAAGAGGAGTTTTGGGGAGGATTTGGGGTCCCAGGTGTTCCTGGTCTGCGGGGCACCCCAAAATTCGGGATTTTGGGGAAATTTGGGGGGTTTGGGGGAAAATTTGGGGGATTTGAGGTGGGTCTGAGGGGGTTTCATGGGGTTTGAAGGGTCTCAAGGAGGAGTTTTGGGGAGGATTTGGGGAGGATTTGGGGTCCCGGGTGTTCCCGATCTGTGGGAGACCCCAAAATTCAGGATTTTGGGCCAAATTTGGGGGATTTGGGGCCGAATTTGGGGAATTTTGGGGAAAATTTGGGGGAGTTGAGGTGGGTCTGAGGGGGGTTTCATGGGGTTAGAAGGGTCTCGAGGAGGAGTTTTGGGGAGGATTTGGGGTCCCAGGTGTTCCTGATCTGCGGGGCACCCCAAAATTCGGGGTTTTGGGGGATTTTGGGGGATTTGGGGGGAAAATTTGGGGGATTTGGGGAGGGTTTGAGGTGGATTTGGGGGGTTCTGGGGGGGTTTCATGGGGTTAGAAGGGTCCCAAAGAGGAGTTTTGGGGAGGATTTGGGGTCCCAGGTGCTCCTGATTTGTGGGAGACCCCAAAATTCGGGATTTTGGGGAAATTTGGGGGATTTAAGGTGGTTCTGGGGGGGTTTAATGGGGTTAGAAGGGTCTTGAGGAGGAGCTTTGGGGAGGATTTGGGGTCCCAGGTGTTCCTGATCTGTGGGAGACCTCAAAATTCGGGATTTTGGGCCAAATTTGGGGGATTTTGGGGCAAATTTGGGGGATTTTGGGGGGGAAATTTGGGGGATTTGAGGTGGGTCTGAGGGGGTTTAATGGGGTTTGAAGGGTCTCGAGGAGGAGTTTTGGGGAGGATTTGGGGTCCCAGGTGTTTCTGGTCTGCGGGGGCACCCCAAAATTCGGGGTTTTGGGGGATTTTGGGGGGAATTTGGGGGAAAATCTGGGGGATTTGGGGGGAAATTTGGGGGATTTGAGGTGGGTCTGAGGGGGTTTAATGGGGTTTGAAGGGTCTCGAGGAGGAGTTTTGGGGAGGATTTGGGGTCCCAGGTGTTCCTGATCTGCGGGGCACCCCAAAATTCGGGGGTTTGGGGAAATTTGGGGGGTTTTGGGGGAAAATCTGGGGGATTTTGGGGGAAATTTGGGGGATTTGAGGTGGGTCTGAGGGGGTTTCATGGGGTTTGAAGGGGAGTTTTGGGGAGGATTTGGGGTCCCAGGTGTTCCTGATCTGTGGTAGACCCCAAAATTCGGGATTTTGGGGAAATTTGGGGGGAAATTTGGGGAAATTTTGGGGACATTTGGGGGTTTTGGGATCCCAGCGGCTCCAGGGGGGATCTGGGAAGGGTTTTGGGGCAATCTGAGGGGATTTTGGGGTGATTTTTGGGTGATTTTGGGGTGATTTTTGGGGGATTTTGGGGGATTTTGGGGTGATTCTGGGTAATTTGGGGTGATTTTGGGATGATTTTTGGGTGATTTTGAGCGATTTTGGGTGATTTGGGGGCGATTTTGGGGCGATTTTGGGCGATTTTGGGCGATTTGGGGTGATTTCGGGGGATTTTGGGGTCATTTTGGGGTGATTTTGGGGTGATTTCCGGTGATTTCCAGTGATTTTGGGCGATTTTGGGGTCATTTTGGGGTTATTTGGGGTGATTTTGGGTGATTTCGGGTGATTCTGGGGTGATTTGGGGCGATTTTGGGGCGATTTGGGGCGATTTCAGGGGAATTTTGGGGTGATTTGGGGTTATTTCAGGCGATTTCGGGGGATTTGGGGTGATTCTGGGTAATTTGGGGTGATTTTGGGATGACTTTGGGGTGATTTGGGGGTGATTTTGGGGCGATTTGGGGCGATTTGGGGCGATTTCGGGTGATTTTTGGGGTGATTTTGAGCGATTTTGAGCGATTTGGGGTGATTTCGGGCGATTTCGGGGGATTTTGGGGTGATTTTGGGTGATTTGGGGTGATTTTGGGATGATTTTGGGGTGATTTGGGGGTGATTTTGGGGCGATTTTGGGCGATTTGGAGGTGATTTGGGGCGATTTTGGGGCGATTTTGGGTGATTTTGGGTGATTTTGGGTGATTTGGGGTGATTTTGGGGTGATTTGGGGTGATTTTGGGGTGATTTTGGGTGATTTTGGGGTGATTTGGGGTGATTTTGGGTGATTTGGGGTGATTTTGGGGTGATTTTGGGGTGATTTGGGGTGATTTTGGGTGATTTTGGGTGATTTTGGGGTGATTTGGGGTGATTTTGGGGTGATTTGGGGTGATTTGGGGTGATTTTGGGGTGATTTGGGGTGATTTTGGGTGATTTTGGGGTCTTTTGGGGTGATTTTGGGGTGATTTTGGGGTGATTTTGGGGTGATTTGGGGTGATTTTGGGTGATTTTGGGGTGATTTCGGGGCTCGCTGACCTCCTCGGGGGTGAAGCGGTCGCACTGCGTGGTCAGCAGCTCCTCCAGGCTGGGGGAGGGGCGGGGGGGGGGGAGGGGTCACTCCAAAATGTCCCCGAGACCCCTCCCCCAACGACCCCCAAATTCCGCCCCCAAACCCCCCCAAATTCGGGGTCAGCTCCAAAATCTGCCCCTCGCCCCCCCCCCCCTAAATTCGGGGTCTCCCCTCCCCCCCACCAGCCCCAAATTCCACCCCTCCCCCCCCAATTCAGGGTCTCCCCTCCCCCATTTCCCCCCAAATTCCGCCCCTCCCCCCCCCAAACCCGGGGTCTCCCCTCCCCCATTTCCCCCCAAATTCCGCCCCCTCCCCCCCCAATTCAGGGTCTCCCCTCCCCCATTTCCCCCCAAATTGAAGCCCCTCCCCCCAACCCCCCAAATACCGCCCCTCCCCCCCCAAAATCGGGGTCTCCCCTCCCCCACAACCCCCAAAATCCGCCCCTCCCCCCCAAATTGAAGCCCCTCCCCCCAACCCCCCAAATTCCGCCCCTCCCCCCCCCAAACCCGGGGTCTCCCCTCCCCCATTTCCCCCAAAATTCCGCCCCTCCCCCCCCA